>NC_060207.1:227653000-227957000 GCF_021130785.1 Homalodisca vitripennis
CTTACAATGAATTACGTAGAATAGTACGCCGTATGCTGTGACGTCATTAGTAGGATCTGGTCATTGGAATATCTTACAATGAACGTCACTTAGGAGAGGTCAGTACGCTGTATGCTGTGACGTCATTAGTAGGATCTGGTCGTTGGAATATCTTACAATGAACGTCACTTAGGAGAGGTCAGTACGCTGTATGCTGTGACGTCATTAGTAGGATCTGGTCGTTGGAATATCTTACAATGAACGTCACTTAGGAGAGGTCAGTACGCTGTATGCTGTGACGTCATTAGTAGGATCTGATCATTGGAATATCTTACAATGAACGTCACTTAGGAGAGGTCAGTACGCTGTATACAGTGACGTCATTAGTAGGATCTGGTCATTGGAATATCTTACAATGAACGTCACTTATGAGAGGTCAGTACGCTGTATGCAGTGACGTCATTAGTAGGATCTGGCCATTGGAATATCTTACAATGAACGTCACTTAGGAGAGGTCAGTACGCTGTATACAGTGACGTCATTAGTAGGATCTGGTCATTGGAATATCTTACAATGAACGTCACTTAGGAGAGGTCAGTACGCTGTATACAGTGACGTCATTAGTAGGATCTGGTCATTGGAATATCTTACAATGAACGTCACTTATGAGAGGTCAGTACGCTGTATACAGTGACGTCATTAGTAGGATCTGGTCATTGGAATATCTTACAATGAACGTCACTTAGGAGAGGTCAGTACGCTGTATACAGTGACGTCATTAGTAGGATCTGGTCATTGGAATATCTTACAATGAACGTCACTTAGGAGAGGTCAGTACGCTGTATACAGTGACGTCATTAGTACATTTCAAGGAACAAAGAGCAAGATTGTGGGTAATAACTAGTAGTTATAGTTTCAAATCGGGTGAAAGTCTAAATACGAATAGTTTAAACTGGCTCATGACTTCCCTTTAGCCTTTATTGAAATAGTAAAGTAGAATAGTGAGGAATACCAAACTGTGAAGTTAAACAGCACCGACATGCCCACGTTTGTACAGTGGAGACCGTAGACAGAGCGTTTCTACGAAGACAACCTCATTGTTGAACGTCGCATGTGTGTGGACCCCAGCGCCTCTGGGACGCCTCTCCACTACGACAATTTGAAAGTTATTTTAACATTCATACAAGCTGTTTCCCCATCATAACACTAATCTGCATATCTTCCCCATCGCCAAGTTCGGAATTACCATTATATGGCTCTCTATAGTGTCGCTTCCACACTGACTCTTCGCGTGTGAACAACTCCTACCCTCTCAGCACGGATTTAATGTGCGATATTTCCGAAGCGAATCCACAATGTGACAAAGTAACACATTAAGGTTTATAACTGTTATTGAAAGTAATATTAACCAATTCGTAATCCCTTTTGTTTGATAACACTTGTTATATACCGTGTATTCCAAATTTTGTGCACACTGAAGGGATGAAAACCATAAGATCGTCGGTTCTTAACAGAGTATCAAAGTGTAATTATTTAAAAATAGCTATACATTATGACCTCGGCTTAAAATTTAAAAATATGAAAGTCTGTGTTAATTTCGTTTTTAAGTTAGGAGTTGCGTGTGTTAAAAAGAGAGGAGTGACTTTTGTTAAATGTTTTATGATTTACAGAAATACCATTTGAAAACTAAAAGTAGTTTAATAAAATACTTGTTTTTCAACAAAATAAATGAACACTTGCTCTCCCCTTTAATTCATATACCCAATCTTTAATGTACAAATTGTAAGCAGTATCCTTAAATCCTCTGGTGTTTTTTATTGACTTGATTAAAAAAAAACTCCAAATATTATTTGACGTGACTAGAATCCCTCATAGATAAAGACTTATAAAAATACTCATTAAAGTAGGTACCTAAAATTTCTTTTCGATTGATACTAAAACATTTTTTATAATTTTCCTTGCTTTCAGGAAAGGCATTTCAGGAATTATGAAGGTTCAAATAAATATTTAAAAACTAACCCAACTGAACACCGATTGCATGATTTTGAGAAGTTCACATACTTTTAGAATTAACCAATAACAAAACAGACCCAATTCTATTTCCTGTTTGCCGCCATCTTATTTTCTTGACGTGACTATTGGCCTCTGGTTGGTTCCCAGTGGTTGGTCGTTAAGTGCACACCTATTGTAATAGTATTCTTTTGTTCGATTTTAATAATTAGTATTTGTTTTTATAAAGTGCAAGGAGTTGACACAGCATGGTTGTTATGGTTGGTTACTTTATGCGTGTCACAACGCTTTGGTCTGGTTTTCTGAATATTCTTTATCTGACTTTGCCATTAGGCACCGACCACTGGAAGTGTACCAGCAACTCTGCCAGAAAGTTTCTCTGTATACTTGGCACCCAAACAGGCTTTTAATAATACGGCAGACATGTTTGGTTCTCTTTTCAGCGACGTTTCGGAAACCTTTCACCTCGCGAGCTGCGTATCATATTGTTCAGTACGTTACCGTCATGTGTTATGCAATTTGGATTAACTTATTGTTACTATGTACTATATACATATATATTTGTGATTCAATGTTTATTGAAATTATATATATATAATTTTTGTATATACCTTTTTGAAAACGACATAACAGTCGAAATATTAAAGGATTTGTATGAAGTCTTTTTCTTCTATTGTTTAAAGAAGCCTCTGAGCATTTATTTTCTGTATATATATATATATATATATATATATATATATATATATGTATATATCGTTTATTTATTGTGCTCTTGCAAGCTTAATAGTTATTACACTTTTGCTACGTTTATTTTTTATCATTTTTATCATATACGAGCGTATTATTTTATTTTTATACTTTGTTATTATTTTTTATAGAAATTTATTATTGTTGTGAGTAATAGATTTTATTATTTTTATTGAACTATTAAGTTAAACTATTTCTTCTTAATTTTTACTAGGGAAACCAATTGTTGTAATTATATATGCATGTGTGTGTGTGTGTGTGTGTATGTATATATATATATATATATATATATATATATATATATATATATATATATATATGATAATGCTCATTGGCTTTTGCGGTCGTCGATGTTGTTTTAATTTCTTTTGTTTTTTTAGTTTTTGTATTTATATTTTTTATTGTTCTCTTGCAGTATTGTCATACACTTGCAGTAGTTTAGATTATACTGTAGTTTGTTTTTGTTAGTCTAGTTTACAATTGTTACTTTTATCATCAAGTTTAAATTAACCCGTATATGTTATTAATATTTGAATTTCCTTTTAAAGAGTTTTATAAATAACCTAAATTTTAGTTTTAATTTATTTAAAGTAAATCAATATTTTTATAAGGTTGCTTAAGTACCGTTCATTATATAACTTTGTTATTTACTCACAACTGTTATTGCAAGTGATAATGTATATGTTTGTGTCGTGATGTTAACAATTTTGTTACTTCTAATTTTTTTCTATTTGTATTGGGTTTACGTTTATGCACTATTGTAAACTGGCGTTGAAAGAATAAATAAAATGAAATAAATGTTGCAGTATTTCAGCACTTGAAGAAGTTCAAAACAAATTCCTTCGATATTTATATCACAAACAATTTAACTTTCCTTGTGACCGAGACCTTTCAATGGCGATTCTTAGAAGAATTTTTCATTTGATACATTTACATCCTGAAGGAAAAATTCTGGTCTCACGTTTATTTACATTATTCATGGTTCAATAGACAGTTACGTTCTTCTAAATAAGATCCAGTTGTTTGTTCGTAGAAGCAACTTGCGTCCAACAATAGTTTTTGTGCCCAGATGTAACACAGCCCAACACTAAATTTTTTATTTTTTTAAGCCTGAAGACTTTTAAATTTATTTAAGCAGGAGGTAGATGTGTTCAATAACACAGTTTGTGAGTTCAAGTCCCAAATTGACAAAGTTTGTCGACTTGTTATAAAGCAAACCTTTCAATTTTGTATTGTTATAAAAATTATTCTTTAGGTTAGTTAATTGTCTGAACTTGTACAGAGCATTGTTTTAATTTATTAATTTTTGCTTAGCCTAATATTCATATTTAAATTATGCTTTCCTTTGCATTGAAATGTATTGTATTTTATACAGTTTTATAAAATGAAAAATGGTTGTAAGTAGCCTATATTGCATCTATGGCTATTGTATATATAACTAAAATAAATAAATAAGTATGACAATAACAGATTTTGACTTTGACTTTGAAGCCTAATTATACATTTAATAACAATGAATATTAAGAGACAAAGAACAAAACGCATGTTATACTGTATTGTGTAGGCTTACTACATATGCATGCGAATTCCAAGGGAAAGAGGTCAGTAACGTTCTTGGGCGCTCAGGTTTTTCTGCAGATCAGTATCCTAGGGCTCTGAGCCAGGCGACATCTTACCAGTGGACGACAATAAAGTAAGAACCGGTATCCGGAGAAAACCTGCACACTTCCGCGGCAGTTCCCCTACTTCTACACCGGAACATTGTAAGGTAGGTTAGGGCTGTAGAGGGAAACTTGATCTAACCTTATTGTCAAATATGGGATGTGAGATATCTGAAAGTTTAATTCTCATAACTTCTTACATCGCTTCGATTCAGCTAACTACCTCTTTCCGTACAAGGTTACTTACTGATCAACTGTACGTGCTGTCTATCAGATTGTAATAGGAAATAATAATTTATTTGCTAGGGGAACTGACTATCAATTGATAGACGCTACAATGTGTAAAGGGTAAATGACTTTTGTAAAGGTCTTCTTCTTGCCTTTGACTTTTGTAGTCTTGTAGATCAAGAAATAGCCTTCGCTGCTTGAATTTGTTTTTGGCCAATGTCCATTCGTTTATTGTATATTTACTTCCAGCTATGCACCATATGAACATTGGAAGATTCACATGATAATAACTTACTATGCTGGTTATCATTATAGCATCATTGTATCATACACAGAACGGTGTAGGTCATGAACACTTGCAATCACAGACAGGAGTTCACGTTGTCAACAATTTGCCAAATTCAATCAATTGCGCTCAAATGCTCAAGCATTCAAAACTCGTCAGAAAACTGCGTTGATTGCAAAAGCATTCTATAGCACAGTCGAGTTCTTGGCATATAATCCATATTAAACTTTTATTACATAATGTTTGCAACCTTGCAATGACATTCAACCAGCTGTTCAACGTTATTCTGGAATCATAACCTCAAATTTACTCAGTTAACAATGGCAAGTCCACTCGGGAATTGCACCGTGGAAGAACAATATGCCGTGATCTGATTTTTAGTCACTGGAGGTAAGAAGGTCGTAGATTCAACGAAAGAGTGTTAAAAGTATACGGAGACAATGATTTGAATCGTTACAATGTTTTAAAATGGAAAGAAGAGTTTCTGAGTGTCCGTAACAAGTTCCTGACGAGCAAAGCGGTGGACGACCGGTTGAAACTGGGAGTTCCTGTCTCGAATTTCAGATTTATGCGCTAATTCAGGCGTATGCGCTGAATATAGGCCTATCAATATTTAGCTGTTAAGTGTAAAACTAAACGTCAGGTATGGAACTGTCAATACAATTAATCACAATAAGCTGCAGTACAGGTAAACCTGTGCGAGATGGGTACCCAGACAACTTATGGCGTCAAAAGGAAAGAGTCTTGAGTGGAAACATACAAATTCCCCCACTTGAAAGAAATTCAGGGCCCAGCCATTTGCCGGTAAATTCATGCTTACAGTATTCTAGACTTTCCAGTGGCCAATTTATTGCGATTTTCTTGAAGACCAAAGAACAATCAATGGCTAGTTCTATAGTGGCATGCTGGAAAACAAGATAATACCTGCTATTTGAATGGAACGCCGCAGGCTCTTGGCTGAACGCGTGATTTTCCTTGATGACAACACCCGTCCACATACAGCACAGCTGACAAATGAAAATTCAGAAACTGGAGTTGGAGTGCTTCCACAAAGCCCCTACAGTCCTCGAATATGGTGCTTGTAAAAGATTTGTGCTTGGTGTCCTTTATGTATCTTTTTACCTCTTAAATATTGATCAATGTAACTAGATAAAATAATATCAAGCCGGGATTTCATTATGAACCGCGGCATTCCAACAAAAAGGATTTAAAACGATAGGTATACAGTGTGTTCAAATTTATATGCACACTGAAGAGATCTTGGTAAGTAAGTATAAGTGATACAGCAAAGATTAAAAAATAAAAGTTGTGCTTATAACAAGACCAAAAAATGTATACAGTTAAGTTAATTGTTGGTTTAATACTTGGTATATTAAACAAAATAATTCTTTTCTCAAGCTTCCAAATAAATAATTTTAATTTTAATTGAAAAGTAGAAAGAAATATTTAGTGGTTAAGTGGGAATTTAAAAAGGTCAAGTTCCATTATTTCACCCCATGTTTTTAAATCGCTACTATAGCCACGGAATTGATTGTTTGAGGTGAACTAATCATTTCAACTTATATTTCTGATCAGCCCCTCTAGAATTTTATATTTTACTGATAGGTACTATCTCGAGGGATGTTTTTCTTTTATTGACATCAGCGCGGGGCAGCACCGAAGGTCTCATTTCGATAACAAGAACAGTCTGGGCATGCCTGATGCTGATAAGATAAGACGTCGTCAAGGAAAACAAACAGTGTCTATCTAATTTAGTACCTCCGTACTCATCTATGATCATAAATAGTTAAAACAATCAATTCCGTGGCTATAGTAGCGATTTAAAAACATGGGGTGAAATAACGGAACCTGACCTTTAAAAATACTTTAAGGTCTTTCTCAGTAGTATTTTATAGGTTACAGCCTTTTCTTCAGCCATAAAGTAATTCGTGCCATCCTGGAAAAGAGTCTATGTTTCTGATAACACACGACCGTAAAAATCTTGTGCCTTTTGGACAGAGAGTTGAGGTGTTTGGACCCAACACACTCCGAATATGACCATCATCATAGTCAATCAGTTCTTCCCTATCAGTTGAAATTTATCGCCAAAATATCGGACTGGTATTTCCTTCAAGTAGCTATAACCTTCAGTTTGGTTCCGACTAAACACACGGCGTCTGCAGGCCGGTCATGAATTAGCCTACCGCATCATTTGTGCTTATCACATCAAATCGGACTCGAGACATTCTTAATTGGATTTGTGCAAATTGGGATTGGATTTTGATGTTGTATTTCTAATAAGCAGGGCCAATATCATGACTGGGTATCTTCGGCAATTATGGCTCAAACTTCAAAGGATTGGCTTTCAACACGTACTTTGGAGTTTTAATGATTCATTAATGGCAAAAGATTGTGAAGTTTAGTAAATACACTACTTAATTATACTACACTACTTTGTGGAACTAAATATCAACAATCGTATATCGGTTGTAAAATTACTTGTTGCGTTATCATTTGCGACAGCAAACAGTTTTTATCTAGCCAATATTTTATATCGAAATTATTTTAATCGTTTTAGAAATTCAAGCTGTTCGATTCTCCCTCTTTTGAGGTTTTTAAGAAAAATGTCAATTCTTTGTCTGAAGTTTGTTTTTGACGATGGAAGGATTGTGAAGGAAACATGACTTTTCCGGACATTTGCCATCGTTCAGTGAAACGAAAAATCAGTAACACTACGTTTCGAGATCTGCAATCTGATCTCTTCGTCAGGTAAATAACTAACCTAATACATAATTACAAACTAGGTTAAAATAAACAAATCATACCAAAGCGTTGTGGCACGCCTAAGTCAGGAATCACAACCACCATGTTGTGTGTCAACTTCACTAACTCTAAAACATGCACTTAGTAAGAAACTATACACAACACTAATCATTAAAACTGAACTACAGAATACAGGTCGCATATACGTCTGCATTCGTCTACCAACGTAGACGTCCATCAGTCGTAGAAAAAGATAGAAAAATCAGTTTTCATTAAGTAATTATCCTATTTTTATTAATATTTAACTAAATATTTTTATTAGCTCTGTTTACTTTTTTCTACAATATTGCTGATTATCAGAATTCTTAAGTCATATCCATAAGTTATCCTACTTCAGATAAATTCTTTCAATTAAAATTTTATAAAATTAATCTACATACTGCTCAAAATAAAATTCTAATCCTCAAAATTTCAACTCGAGTCCACGCACAGGCCATTAAGGCCCATGTAGGCTCTTTCCCATGTTATTTTTAATCATACAGAAATTAGGTAGCAAATTAACTGAATCATTAATGCCGTTTTCTTTAGGTTCATATTATTCAATTTCTCTCTTTATTTCAATAAATGGATTAAATTTCTTTGTGGTACAATACTTTTTAATATTATTTAGTGTTAAATTATTTAATGTTAACTATTTTGAATTGTATATTTTATTACCATGAAATATCCAAATGCTATACCTATTTGTTTTCTTTTTCAATATGAAATATTTTCTTTTGTTTTTTTCAGTAATTTCTGGAAATAAATGTGATTTAATTTATTCGGTTTATAATGCCACGAAACCAATCGGAAATTTATCCGGATATTGATTAGGATCAGACAGAAATACAGGACGTGTGCTGGATTTAACAATAGAGACTCACTCAGATAATTTGTCTCTAAAACACACGCTTGGATGCGTCCAGCGCATTTCCCGGTGATGTAAATGAGATTTGTACTATTGAGATTCATATCTTGCTCTCAATTTCCTTATTACAAACGTTCGACGATCGGTCTCTGATCTCTACGCCAAGTGATCATACTCATTAAGTGATCTGATACATCAGTGGCTTAAATCCTACCCAACACAGGAACTCCATAATTAAACGAATCACAGAGCCGGTTGCCGCATGGTCCAAGGTGTCGGACTTTGGATTTGCATTAGATGTAGCGTAGGTATGAATCCTGTTTGTGACCAAAGCACTTAGTCGATTTTTCTTACAGCACAAAAATGTCAGGGGGATGTCCCGCAAGGAGCCTGGAGGGAATCTTAAATTAGAGCATAGGTCGGATAGTACATCAAATTAATGGTCTCTATTAGTAGAGTACAATCGAATCCGATCTGAAAAGGTTCACTCTTTAACAAATTACGGTACGTTCGTTTAAAGTTTGAAACATTTACCACGTAGGTCCTGTTCTAGGTGGTTTAATATTCTTGTCTTTGGCTCAAGTTGTGAAAGTAAACTTAGTAGATGAAAACTGGATCTAAGACTTTTTTAAGGTTGTTATTGTCTCTTCACACCAAATATTGTTCGTTTAATAATAATAATAATATTTATTGCCTCAACAATTACAAAATTGCATGCATGCGTCAGGTACATTCAACATTATCTACATTTGCATTAATTCTATTGCAATTACGAGTATAACTATTCAATTGTATATCATAACTGGAGTTTTTATTTTATTCTTGTTTTCAATAGTTTTCAATAATTTTCATACCAGCAACTCAACATGAACTCTTCAACGGAGTAAAACGCCTTTGACACCAGAAGGTGTTTTAATCGAGGTTTGAATCGTTTAGAATCACTGAGATGTTTAATTCCTTCAGGCAACTTGTTTATCAGTTTCACACCAACTTGGGACGGCAAGTGTTCAATCGCAGTCGTTCTATGTTGTACAATCGAAAGTTGTCCCTGCCCCTTGTCTCGAATTGGTGGACGTCTCTGCCTTGGACCAACTCGCATTTAAGTCGGCAGTATAGAACGACGTCGAGAATATAGAGACAGGATAAAGTTAATAATCCAAGCTCTCTGAAGGCATCTTGGTACGACTCTCTGAAATTCAATTTGTAAAGAATTCTGACAGCTTTCTTTTTAGCTATAATGCTCTTTAGAATTTGTATTTAGAACAGCTGCCCCATAGTCTCAAACCGTAAGACAAATATGTATGTATCAGGCCAAAGTAGCCAATTTTTAATACATCAATAGAACAGAATTTTGCAAAGTTACGCAAAACATAAATGCCAGAAGTAACCTTGGAGCAGGTGCTGTTAATGTGAAAGTCCCATGTCAGCCCTCGGATTCGGCCTCTTCCAAGAGAACATCGTCCATCATTACCGCAGGACGATACCGTTGTTCTTGTCGATGCCGAAGGCAAAAATGTATTGAGTTTGATTTTGAGCTGTTTGTTTTCAAATTGAGTCTTGAGAAATAGTCGATACATGAATTTAAATCGATAAATGGTTTTCACTTCTAGATCATTTTTAGATTTCTATTTAATACACCTAGGGATATGCTTAAAGTTTTTGCCGAACTCCTTATGGACTTATGGAACATCCTCCATTGGGTGTGAAGAGTTACTTCAAAAAGTAAATTTATAGGTGCAGTAATGATGTACTAAGTTTTATTGCTCGGGAATTATCAAGCCTGTGCAAGATATTTTTACACCCTGTGTATGAAACCTATAATTTAGATTCCCTGTTTAGCTGAAAACATTAATAAGAAATGTAGAAAAAACATACAGTACAATAACATACTTAAGTGTCAGAGAGAAAAATTCTTAAGCTTAAGCGGACTCTATAGATTTCCGCTTGACAAAGCGGCAAACGTTGATTACTCAGTTAACTTCTTGAGATACGTCTTCTATTTCGCTTTGGAGAGCTATATCAGCCAACAGATCCACAGTTTCGTTTTAACATCTGAAAAAGACTGTTCTACAAATATTAAAAATATTAAACATTGTTAATCCTAGAAGTGAAATGCATTTCAACCCTAACTGGCAGAGCTTTTTAACTTCTTGCGCAGAGTTAAACAAAAAATGAACTGCAAAATCAGTTACTACTCAAAACACTGCTATACATAATTTTATTCAGAATAAAATTCAGTTTATTATAAAGGAAATAAAAATTGGGTTTACTGTCACACTTCATGGAAGTATCGTGCTCCGTCTTTCTTTTTTAGAAACAGTTCTTTTTTATTATTTTCTGCAACCAATAGAAATCACTAAAAAACCTTAAAATAAAAAAAACCGAAATATACCAAATATCTAGGTTGTTATGCTGATCAAGAGAATGTCTACTTACTGTATAATACAGAACGAAAACACCGTAAAACTAAACAGATCAGAATCCAACTGAATTGAACAACAGCTGTCAAAATTGCAGAGCGCGTCAGATATCTTTAGCTTTTAGTGATCAGTAAAATAAATATAATAAACGTTTAACGTATAAAAATGAGGACATTAAAAGAAAACGTGGAGTCTTCTGATTAAAGTAATATAACTTTTATTACGATTTGAATCAAGATTGTGAGAAAGAATACGTAATTAGGAGATGATGTTATGCTAATCAAGAAAATGTCTACTTATAATACAAGAACGAAAACAATGTAAAACTAAACATCAGTATCCAACTGGATTGCGCGTCATATATCTTTAGCTTTTAGTGGTCAGTAAAATAAATATAAATAAATGTTTTACGTATTCAAATGAGAGCATTAAAGAAAGCGTGGAATCTTATGATTAAAATTATATAGCTTTTGTTACGATTTGAATCAAGATTGTTAGAAAGATGGCGTAACTAGGAGATGATGTTTAATGTATCGCAAATTACGACCCTGCCAGTTTACGGCGGAAAAAATGCATAGTAAATTACGCCTTTACCAGTTCTAGGGTTAATACTCATCCAAAATTTACATACGATGCAACCTACTATGCGTGTCTTCAACGCCTTTGAAGAGGGTAGCACCATACTCAATTACTATATACACGACTTCAGTTAACAAATGCAAGTTACGTAAAGAGTTGTGTCCTTGCCAATGTCATCCTAATTTGTGGTGACTACAGGATTGTTGTGGGAGGGCGGAGAGAGAATCATGCAGGGCTGTGGCGGCGTGACCGAAGTGACATTGAGGTTATGTTTTACGTGACCTTGCAGAAACTGTCCGCCCGTGGTTCCGAAATGTCGCGCAGCAGCTGATTCGTTTATTGATACCGTTGTGGCACAAACCGAGGACATTAACCTTGTACCGAATATAGCCCAGCAGAGAACAGAAAGTTTGTAACCTTCACAGAAAATATGGAAAGGAATATGATCTATCTCGATATTGGCCGATATGTTTTGTGGCTGCAATTTGAATTTGGTCTGTTGGGGTAACCAAAAGTAGTTACCGATAAACGAAATCAAAGCTCTTGAAAAGAAAATGATTATGATCGGAGCTGGGTCAGATTCCGTTATATGCCCCCAACGCTTAAACTTTTTCAATGAACTTAGAACGTTATAAAACGATGTAGATGGGTAACAGAACTAACATTATGCCCCCAAACGCTAATTTTTCATTTACGGATGGTTATAATGAATTACAATTGGTTACTAGCTAAGAAAAAAGGGTACTTACGTATTATATCGACCACACCCCTACATTTCTCCAAACACAAAAATTCAACAAAAACAAACATTACCAAACAAAAACTAAACTCTTTATTGAAAAAAAACACAAAAAACTTGTTTTTATTCTTGATCACACTCCGCCACCCAAAATTCGAGTGCCTCAAATGAGCGCTGATGTCAACGAAAGAAAAACATCCCTCGAGATAGTACCTATCAGTAAAATATCAATTTCTAGAGGGGCTAATCAGAAATATAAATTGAATTGTAATGGAAAGGCAATTATGTACCGTGCAAAAAACTTAAATAATCATGTGATGCCGCGCTGCCTGCCGTAATCGGGATTCTCGAGAAAGATAAGAAAACAGCGACAACAATAACGTTCTAAGTTCATTGAAAAAAGTTTAAGCGTTGGGGGCTTATAACGGAATCTGACCCGGAGCTGTCTTAAATACAGGAACTTCAAACCTAAAGGCGCTCAATTTACAAAAATGTAAGCTGTACATACTGACCATGTCGATAATGGCTTTAAATTATATGCTAACAGAACTTATTAATTTGTTGTGTGTGCTAACTTTTGTAAAAGCTACATTTTCACCTGATCTTCAAACTAGGCCCAAACCTTCGTTTGTTAATTGTATTTTAGTGTTTACATAGTTTAGGTTTTTTAATTTTAGAGTTTTTTAACCAATCTACTCCAATTTTACTCTTCATTTTGAAACAAAAAGAATTTCTGAATTTTTATTGCAAGAAGAAATATGTTTAATATCTATAAATGATTTTAACTTGTTCATTATTACAAGATTTATTTATTGCTGGATTAATGTAAATGTATTTATGTAAAACAATATGCATGTTAAGTATGTTTAATATAACCAAAAAACTTTTTTATCAAATCATTTTACTTCGATTGGCATTACTAGAGGTTTACATATAGTTATATGTATACTGCAATGTAATCATTGCTTTTTTGAATAAATGCATTTTGAATTTGTATTTTACGAGTCAATTTGTCACTAAAATTTGTAAATTTTATTTAAAGTTGTAGGTGGGTTTTAAACCTTGAAAAAATTACGTTGCAAAACTTATAAAATACTTATTCTTTTGACATCTCACTCGTACATATGCATGAGTTTTGATGATAGAAAAGCACGTCTATACCATTCGTTTTCTTAACTGTTGCTCCAATTTCAGTTTATTCTGCATAAAAAGTTTCGTCTATTGAAGGGTTTTAGAATCGGAGGTTACACTTAATGGTTTACCGTTCCATTTAAAAAATCTTTGGGAAAAACAAAAATATGTTCAAATGGTGAACATTTAGTACTTTGATAAGAGTAACTAAAAATGAACATGTGAGAGCTCTAAGATGGGCCACTCAAAATTAGTCACAAATATCCGCATATTATTAACAAAATAAATAATTAGATCAAGTAGATTTAATGCTTTATTTCTAAATGTATTAGACATATACAATGAGTGAAGTCAGCAGATTTTATTTGATTTCTATGATTAAAATATTGATTTGTCATACTTAAAAACCTGCCATAGTACGAAGCCGACGGTAAAAATCGTATGAAAATCCGTTGAGTAGTTTAGATGCACAAACAGGCCTACACCAAAAGCGACTTTAATTTATATTATGTTTGACGGTAACGAGCTAAGATCCTTTTCATAACTGTTAGCAATATTTATTTGAAACAGGAAGGGGATTTGTATGCTTACATTTGTAGCAGGAAAAAAGTATTATTTAATGTTACAACTTGACGCCTTTTTTGTTGGCATTAGGTTACTAAAATATTAAAATTTAACCATATATTCATAAAGATATACATTCCGTATAAGTTTTAAAATGTGTTATCACAAAAGCTTATCACATTAAAATACTTAACTTGTCTTTTAAGATTTTTAAAAGGGAATGTTGAGTACGAAGGAGAGAAAAAGATATTCGAGTTTGAAGATAATTTGCTTTAAGATCTCCTAAAGCCTGAAAAATGTCTAATAAATGAAATATATTGTATGACCACATTTACAAATCTCGGACACCTCATAATTGATAGTTCACTCTTATCAGGTCACCACTACCGGGTTGTGATATATTTAAGAGCTTCTCAATGTTCCATACTCGACAATAACAAGGGAGCAATTTTATTGCGCAAATAGGTTTCATTATGTGAGATAAAGCACATATTGTATTTAGATGGAAACCCAACCACAAATTGTGCCTAACGAAGCAGAGATTATATAAACGTTAATCCGTCCTTGCGTACCCGAGAAGATGCGACATACAGCAATCCTCTTGGCCTCCACCAGATCATCTGTAGGCGAAGAGATCGCCTCTTTACCTAAGTGAGTTACAAATTATATCTTTTAATAGGAATAGCAAATATTTGTTCTAGTTTACTGCTAATATCGGACAAATCATACGTTCAGCTAATTGTTTCCACTTTGTTGTTGTGGAATTTAAGAATGTATGTAAGGGTGTTATCTATATTTTTTTAAACTTTATGCTTGGAAAAACTGAAAACATAAGATGCTTGTAAAATTGAAGCACAGGAAAAACGTAAGTCTATTCCCAAATTAATTACATATATAATTATTAAATTCAAGGAAATATTATTGTAAACAATCATTAAATTTCATATAAACAACTGACATATGTAAAGAGGTTATTTTGTTGGATTGGTAACTAGACGGGTTCTTCCATAATCCGCTGTAACAATTTATTTGCATCTAGAATAATAGATTTTGTGTGATTGAGTATCAAACATCCAAACGCCCAAAAATATTAATATAACCAACATCATTCTGCACAAACTTTCGTATGTAAATATTCGTATTTGGATAGGCAAGATAGAGTTCGATCGTTGTGCATGTCCCTTCCATGAAACTTTTGCTACTCCATCAAACTCAGGGTGAGAACTTGAGAATTAAATGAGCTATTGTGGTAGAATAAGGACAAACTATAAACCGTAAAAGTTAGGATTATAGTTACTTGAAACTTTAACATGAAAAGCAATTGTGAAAATATGAAAAGCGAACGAAAGGTGACAATTATTACACACCCCATTTTTTGATTGAAATAGCTAACCAACATGCTAATTTTTTTCAATCTGTCATCTTTGCCCTCTCTTCTACATTTCTTGAGAAATGCAGACATCTAAGAATGAACAAAAATCTATCTCTGCTCATTTGATCTCTGAAACATTTAATATCAAATAATCTGGATGTCTTCCAGTAGTCCTGGTAACGGTTCAGTCTGATGGTTCCCATATGCAGTAGTAAACCTATAAATACCTTTAATTCTGGAACAGTCAAATCTTGCCATTTGTTTATTCTTGAGTGTTCTCCAAGATTTAGCTTACCATACACTTCAAATGCATATATGTTCGATTCTCGAACAATATTCTCTAGGAAAATATCATCAAGTACCAGAGTAAACAAATCTATTGGCTTGTTGTTACCAGGTACTGGTACTTTGAACCTATTTTCTGCTGTAAATGGTATACGGCGAAGTTCTTGTGTAAAGGGAGGACCACGAAGGGTTGAGATGGTCATTATCTTCATCCAAATTGTCACTTTCATATCCACTCAGGTCATAGTCGCTGTCCTCGCTTATGTCTGCTTCACTGTCACTAGAGTTAGCAGTGTCATTATTTTGTCTAGAGGTCGAAGCAGCCATTTATTAAAATTTAAAACCCTAACACAATAAATAAAATGTGTTATTAACTAAGAACAACACCCCAAACTAAGTAAATTACGAAGCACACGATCAAAACTAAACGAAAGGCGCTACTCGGAAACTGAAACTGCACAAAAGTGAGGTTATAGCCGATACACAGTGCTGCGGCCGCGAAACAAACTCCAAGCAATGCTAACCACAGACTGAGTTGTAAACAATCAAGGGTGCAAAAGCGCAGGAACTCCGGCGCGCAGCACGGCGGCGCCTGGCTGTAGCGCGGGAACTCCCGCGCGCCGCACTCAATGTGTTAAAACACTTGGTTAAAAACTATCTCATTCTCCCCACAGAATTCCTTGAGTAGGCCATAGTCCTGGAAACGAACTGGCATCCCTCAGTCATATAGTGGAGAAGGGGGGGGGCGTCGTGTTTTTGGCACGAAGAGGACTTTAAGGTAAAACAAGTTTCTTGATCTTGAGTAATTATTCCTCCTTTGCCACCAGATATTTGATCTTGATTTTATTGTTTTCTTAGTGTGTATATACCACCGACAGGTTGATATTTATTCTCGGAGCAACGTGATGCAGAGATAGTTGTTTCAGTGTCATCATTCTTCCTAAAGCAGGCATATTCTGGATTGGCTTCTGATAGTTCTGGACACTTTTCTTGATGAGAACTTTTCATTGATGTAAGAGCCAAGAGGGTAAAGCATAACCGAAGACATGTATCGTTCCGTTCAGAAGGGGTGCAGTTGGGGATACGTACATACGAGGGATCGAATGGCAAGAACAGCGTCGCTATGAACGCTGATTCCCAGTGAGTGGCAAGGAACTGTTCAATTTAAGTGCAAGCGTCACCGCCTTCCAAATTAAAAAATGTTTACTTTTTACTTGACCTTCCCTCTCGAGTTACATTGAGAAGTAATGCTTGGAGCAATTCCGTTAAAAAGAAGGAGGGGGTAGTTTTATGAGAAAGAAAGTAGGATCCTCTGTCTTAGTGGATAAAATCAGGAGGTCGAAGATAATGTATAAATCCGTGAAGAATTGGAAAGGGAAACCGAAGATTGTGATGTACTGCAATGAGGATGTAATGACTAAGAGATTTAGAAGGGTCAAAATCTTTGAAGTCGAATATTCATACTTCCATAGCAATTTTTCTTTTAGGTGATGTTATTTTTTCAAAACCAATCAACCTTCATGTTTTACAAATCGTGACGTAACATCTCCACTCAGAGGGGACAGCCGGATGACATCCTTTAAGACTTCTTAAAATTAGTAAGGCATCGTAGGTGTTTGGTACGCAGTCAGTGATGCACTATAGTAACCTCTGGATGACACATTGTTTCGGGGGCGTTGGTATAACTTGATCCCGGCTTTTGATATCTCAGTTGAGACGTCTGGAAGCACCCAGCTTCGGATGATCTTGGCCAACGAACCAGTTAATTTGTTTAAAAAACACCTAGCCAATGGAAGCACCCCGACCTCTTACATTACTTCTGTTTATGGAAAACTAATGGTCCAAGATGAACTAACTTGTTTTGAGTTCATCAGCTACTCTGATGCCATCACGATGTTGGAGTATTCCATTTTTAAGGTTAATATTTATGCAATAAGAACACTCAGGTTCAGTTAATACATTTACTGTAGCATATGGTAATTTTGTGAATTAGTCGCAAAACTCCCTTTATTCGAAAAATGCTTTAATAACCTCTGCTTTGGTAACCTTGCCTACAGTAATTTTATCTCTAGTATGTTTCATCTGATTTTCACTAAAACACATAATTTTGAGACAAGGCGTTTTGTTAATACGGAGAAAGCTTTGCCTCTGGAATCATTATTCTAGTCCTGTGGATGAAAATAATCATAACAAGATGATGATATTTAAAAATTGTAGCATGTAATGTTTATGCCGATTTTGACGTCAAAAACCCTCGCGTGCAAGAAGATGGACTGATTAGCTGCGTAGAAAACGTTATCGTCGACGCTCTACATGGCCGAAAATTATTTTTATTAACTTTGGTTTGAAAACCATGCATCAATAAAAAGTGCTGGGTAATTTTACGGATGACTGTTTTATACTTGGTGCTCTCAACTACGAATATGACATTTAATCGTATTATTTTCTACGGTTGTCCTTCCTGATGTTCTAAAAGACTCGTAGAGACTCATGATGATAACTAGATGAAGTCTTGTTTACAAGAGCACAGTACAGTCTACTTAGTATTAAAAACGGCCAATAATCCGTTAAATATATCTGCTTGATACATTTATGACAGAACTACTTTAAAATACAAATCAAGTGGTCAGATTCCGTTATATGCCCCCAACGCATAAAACTTTTTTTAATTAACTTAGATAGTTATAAAACGATGTAGTTGAGTAACAGAACTAACATTCCATCAATCAACAAGCATTTCCAGTATTGCGATCGGTATTGTTGTCGCTGTTATCTTATCTTTCTCGAGAATCCCGATTACGGGCAGGCCGCGCGGCATTCACATGATTATTTAAGTTTTTTGCACGGTACATAATTGCCTTTCCATTACAATTCAATTTATATTTCTGATCAGCGCCTCTAGAATTTGATATTTTTAACTGATAGGTACTATCTCGAGGGATGTTTTTCTTTCGTTGACTTCTTCAGCGCGGGCTTCGGCAGCACCGAAGCTCGCGCTGATGGCCGGAGGCACTCGCATTTTTGGGTGGCGGAGTGTAATCAAGAATAAAAACAAGTTTTGTGTGTTTTTTCAATAAAGAGTTAAGGTTTTTTTGGTAATGTTTGTTTTTTGTTGAATGTTTTGTGTTTGCAGAAAATGTAGGGGTGTGGTCGATATAATACGTAAGTACCCTTTTTTTCTTAGCTAGTAACCAATTATAATTCATTATAATCATCCGTAAATGAAAAATTAGCGTTGGGGGCATAATGCTTAGTCCTGATACCCAACTACATCGTTTTATAACGTTCTAAGTTCGTTGAAAAAAGTTTAAAGCGTTGGGGGGCATATAACGGAATCTGACCAATCAAGTAACTGCCAACTAATAGTTCTAAAATGAGGGTGCAAATTCAAGATGTTGTCAATTATCTACAATATAAATATTGAAATATTTTTTATAACGAATAGTATCATTTCATCGATCCTAAACAGAATCATCCCCTGTTTTTGTATTCGCTCCATAGAAAACATCACAGACATACTCCCGCTGTGGGTATGTTTGTGAACTGTTATCAAGAAGAAGAAATATACGAATGTTTGATTTGTACGATCAATAAACAAGTAGGTCATTAATTATTAATGACCACCTTTATAATGTGAGTTCCAACATTATTGCTTTTTTTATTTAATAGAATTAGAAATAAGAGCTTCTGGTTCACGATATGAAGAATCGATTTTGCGCTTGCAAATTTAATGGTTTTCTTCTTCGGGCTTGTAAAGTGACACGTGATTGGTTTTATAGTTATCACTTTCTGCAACGTCATTAAACAATCAATCCTGATGTTCTATTCATCTGTTCTTTATGTATCTTAATGAGTATTTATACACGTAAAAGGCGTGAAAAATTGTCTTTGTTTCATCACGATAGGCTTATAAAAAACTAATGGAATTACTGTATAAAACAGGATTTAAATAAATTACATTATTACTGTATACACTAGCTCTAAATATTTCTTATTTGTAGGCCATATTGGATGTTGGTAACTAGATAATTAGTCGTTACAATGTGTAACAGACGCACGATAATAAGGTATTTGTGTATGTTTAAATCTATACTGTTATATAAAAACCTCTGTGTTTGTGTGTACTCCATCACATAAAAGCTACTGGACCGATTGTACAGAGATAATGTACCGATTGTACAGAAATTTTACATGGACACAAGGTCCCTAGTGAACATATAGGCATACTATTATTTCGAAAATCCCTTCGGGGTATACTCCACTGTTCTCCAAAGTTGCATTAGAGCAAACAAACTACATTAATTGAAAGAGCTTGTTAAATGCAATCAACTGTTTTGTGTAAACATTGTTTTATGACAATAACAGGTATATGTTTAATGAATTTATTCACAATTTTTAATTTGTTACGTTTATGGTTGTTATTTATAGCATAAATTACGCTAGATAGTAAAAACACATTTTATTTCAACCTTATCTGCAACCGCTGTTTAGCACAGAGTGAGAAAATGTCGAGATAAAAAGAATAAACCTTTAGTAGAACTATACTTTTAACAAATATATATATATATATATATATATATATGTATGTAATATATAATATATATATACATATATATGTATGTAATATATTATATATATATATATATATATATATATACATATATATGTAATATATGTAATGCATATATTAAATACACACTAGTTCAAAATAACAGTCAATCGAAATGTTATCTAGCATAGTTCTTTTGGATTATTTCAAAGGGTGTCTTCGGAGTCAAATTCTGATCTTCTTGTGTTTAGGACATTTTTTAAGGTAGATTAGTACTTACCTAATCACTGAAATCTGTGTAAAAAATTGCGGTTAATCTTAAGACAATCTACTCAATATAAATGTAAAGAAATTGAAAATAATAAACAATGTTTTTATAGAACAGTTGATTACATTTGACAGGCTCATGCAATTAATATTACACAACTTTAGGGACTATGATAGGATTTTCGCTACTTTAAAGGCCAGAGGGGCGTAGCCCGGAGGGATTTAAAAAAGTAGGCCTATATTCATCCCAGGAACCGGAAGAATGTCCATGTAAAATTTCAGAACAATCGATTGAGTGGTTTGCGCGTGAAAACAAAAATA
Source organism: Homalodisca vitripennis (assembly GCF_021130785.1). Classification (NCBI taxonomy): domain Eukaryota; kingdom Metazoa; phylum Arthropoda; class Insecta; order Hemiptera; family Cicadellidae; genus Homalodisca; species Homalodisca vitripennis. Next base: position 227,673,788 of record NC_060207.1, read on the forward strand.
CAAACAAGGCACTTGCGCATTTATAGTATTTTTAGGATTTAAAGAGTGTTAAAACCCATTAGTTGTCTTTTGACATTATAGTAGGTTTCTCAGAACTGTGTATGTATATATAATATATAAATCATCGGAGAAACAAGGCAAAAATCAAATATAGCACATAAATTACTAAAAGATTACTAAAACCGCAGTAAATTACAATTGCCATAGATATATACACTTTTTTTACAACAACAGTTTCTTGTTAAGTTTCTCATATACTTTGACTTCCAAAGAATGTTTTGAGGTTGCTCTAAAGAAAGGAATCGTATTTATCTTGCATAATTCACTATCTTTTTCGTGTGGTAAGGATGAGGAAAACTTATTTACACATATAAAAACAATAGAGGAATGAGAATCGATCCCTGAGGGACACCGTAAGTTTTACATGTGATAATGAACGATTTGAAATTTGAACCACCTGTATTGTAGATGTCAAGGTGAGAATAACTACATACATACTACATACCACGTAAACATGAGACTGGAGCTAATGGACTGGAACGAACCGGTCTGTAACCACACACGCTGGGCACCTGAGAAACACACACGCTCTTGTCACCGATAAAGTTTTGTTTGTTTGCAGTTTTTTTTTTGACGATGGAAGGATTGTGGAGGAAATAGGATGTTTCCGGACATTTGCCATCGTTCAGTGATATAAAACAATCAGTAACACTACGTTTCGAGATCTGCAATCTGATCTCTTCTTCAGGTAAATAACTAACCTAACGCAAACTAGGTTAAAAGAAACAAATCATACCAGAGCGTTGTGACACTCTAAAACATGCACTTAATAAAAAACTAAACACAATACTAATTATCAAATCTAAACTACAGAATACAGGTCATAATTAGGTCTGCATTCGTCGACCAACCACTTACGATCAGCCGTAGTTCAGTTTTTAAGAATTAGTGTTGTGTTTAGTTTTTATTAAGTGCGTGTTTTAGAGTTAGTGAAGTTGACACACAACATGTTGTGTGTCACTTCACTAACATGCACTTAAAAAAAAACTAAACACAACACTAATTATCAAAACTGAACTACAGAATACAGGTCACAATAGGTCTGCATTCGTCGACCAACCACCTACAATCAGTCGAAGTTTTCAGATTCAGATTCACATAATTCTTTATTCATAGGTATTACAGTCAATACATTGAATAGTGTCATTAACTTAAGTATTCAACATTTCCTAAAATTAGGCTAATTTTTACTTTATTGCATTTATAATTCCTTAAAAGAGTATAATACTTTGATTGTTAGGTAATCCTTAAGTATTTTTTTAAACTTATTGAATGATGGTTCAGCCTTAATATGTTCTGGAATTTTGTTAAAACATTTAATTCCTGCATACTGAGGTTTCTTGCAAAAAAATGCCGAATTATGAGTGGGAATGGCAAAATCTTTACCTTGTGTTTAGTTTGTGATTCCTGACTAACATGTATCACAAACGCTCTGGTATGATTTGTTTATTTTAACCTAGTTTGTATGTGCTAGGTTAGTTATTTACCTGAAGAAGAGATCAGATTGCAGATCTCGAAACGTAGTGTTACTGATTTTTTGTATCACTGAACGGTGGCAAATATCCGGAAAAATCGATCAATTTTTTTAACTATCAGCCAAGTGTTTAGAATGGCTAATCGGTTCGTTCTGAATTTTTAGCTTGTTATTGTTTGAGAACGTTGTACCTTACTTGTCATTAATTATGTTTATTAAGTTAAAACATTTTTACCTCTGTATTGAGTTGCAAATGTTATAATCCTGATCAGTTCTATATCTCTCCTACATTGTTTGTTGTGATGTTTTAAGGAATGTTTTCAACTCAGTGGTCTGTGTTTCTTTAGTGTGTGCTAGTTTTTATAGATCAGGAATCGAATGTTATCAAAATCCAGGAACATTTTCGGAGTGACATTATATTTTGTGCGTTTTTACTGGACAGCGGTCTATTATGAATTAAATAGAATTGCAATAAGGTAAAATAACACCTTTTTAGAACGTAATATTTAAACGTCTCCTCAGTGGTTCAAGCCTATCGGAAGTATGAAAGGTGAGCGTTCGGGAGAGCAACATTTCCGGACTCAGGTCTCGTTATGATAAGATAAGAGGGGGTTCCCTGACCTGCAGACTGCTACTGATAACAGCTCCTGATAACAGTTCCCTGCGCATAATGATCAAAGACCGCTCGCCCATGCGTACGTGATCCACACCATGTGAAACTTCGTTGTCACATATTGTTTTGTTAATTGAGAGTGATTTGTATTAGGTTCTTAATGAATGTTTTCCTAAGCAACGGCGAAGATGTTAGATCGGTAACGCTCTTTGTAAGATGTTTTTACCAGTTTATGATTTTGGAACTGGACATTTTCGCTACTTCACTTCTCAATAAAACATCTGAGCATAGTGAGTCAGTAATGAGAACGATCTTGTAAAGACAAAGAAAGGCATTTTTTGGTAGCAATTTGCACATTTGTACGTTGCAGTATTGTTTGTGCTTTACAGCTTTTCAACTTTTAAGTTTTTGTCAAGTGGGTCATCTTATACTGGAAGGTGCTGTAACAAAAAACCAGCCTAACGAAAAAAAACCAGCCAACAAAGAACCAGGCCAACGGAGAGATTTACGCCTTCTGCGAACTATGATTTACGGATATACTTAACGCTTTGTATAAGATCTTTTAACCAGTTTATGATTTTGAAACTGGAAATTTTCACTATTTCACTTTCAATAAAACATCTAGGCATAGGCCATCAGTAATGACAACGGTCTCAAAAAGACAAAGGCCTTTATTGGTAGCAATTTGCAAATTTGAGCGTTACAGTACGGTTTGTGCTTTACAGCTTTTGAGTTTTTGTCAAGTGGGTCATCTTATGCTGGAGGATGCTGTAGCAAAAACAGCCGAGAGATTTACGACTTCTGCGAACTATGATTGACGGCGATACGGAGCGAATCAGGCGGCTGCGAGAATGTCCTTCTGCATACTGCAGATACCTTGGCGTACGCCCTCTACGATCAGCTGTGCCAAGTGTTTATATTCTCCCTTACAGGCGCAACCCATAAGAGGTGTAATTGGGCCATCGGACGCTGCTGACGCCCAGAACACGAAGACGGCTGCTGATTCCCGAGTAGCAGTTCATTAACATAGCTGTTTTATTTATGGAACTGTCAAATGGAAGGTCATGGCGGAAGCGCAGAGAGGATATAATACCTTGGAAGTTCTTGGAGAATGCCTTCCTTGAGTCCTTGAGGATAGCGGCAGCGCTCGCCACCTATGCGCTGGTTATAAAACTGTTTTGGTGTATGAATCTGTTAGTGTTGCTAGACCTTCTTACAGTGAGTGCAACATTGTATGAGGCTTATTTATGTAAAATTATCGAAAAATTTATATTTTTAATTTAATTAAAAAAAAAAAAAAAAAAAAAAAAAAAAAAAAAAAAAAAAAACGGAACATTGGATTTTCTGTTTTTACATTATTTATTGTTATTTAGTGAAGGGTTTAGACTGACTAGCGAGTTCCCGGTATCGTTCGAAGGACATTAACTCATAGCTGTGGCTCTTGCTTTTGTACATAAATAGTTTTATGAAAAAATAATATTTAAGAAAATAATCGTGGCTGTAGATCTCTTTATTAGCAGATGTATGGTTATACACGTAAGTTTGACAAAATTTAAGATTGTTTAAGTTTCACTCATTAAAATTAAATGAAAATCTGAAAGAAAGTTTGGTGTCACTTATAATAAGCAGGGTGTCCATTTTAACTGTGCCACCATTGGTATCTCCTAAAATGACTAAATTTAATGGCAGGTTTAGAGGGGGACTGTTTATTGTATATTAAAATCAAAAGTTTTTATTTCAAAGATTTGTCACAATTTTTTAATTTGGCGACCAACTTAAACATTCTTTATTTTGTATTCTAAATTCTTTACCAATTTCGTTAATAAAATAAAATTCAAAACAGTTTTATTATCAACAATTGTCCTCTTACTCACTCCTTAAGAAACTCAAGCGTATTATAAGTTTTTTTTTTTTTTTTTAACTGACACGGTTTGAAATATTTAATTACCATTCTGTATGTAATTCAAAAGTAATGTCAGCGTATAATGTTATTCTTGAATAGTATCTACTAGTAGTGTTGTGTGCCCAATCAGTGAAAACAATCGGTAAAGTTACGATTTTTCGGAGAGCGTAGTTCAGATTGTAAGATAAACTTTAGGCCCGATGTTAGCATTGTAATCAATTGTAGGTCATTAACAAAAATTAATCAGTCGAACTTAAAAGTAAAAGGTGTTTGTTTTATTATTTTAAGCGGCCTCCTCACACTAAATATCATCTCGAAAAATCTCGAGTCCAAAGCAGCCTTGAGGAGTAAGCTTGCACACTCGAGTAAACGAGGCCTACAAACTCGAGGCCACTACAAACATGCTAAATGAGAGAGTACTTTAGTTATACTGTCACACCTCCCGTGTATAATTTTCACGCTCATTTAGAAATTGGCACAATTACAAAAAAAACGTTACCAGCGGATTCGCACGCAATATCATTTAAAAAGAAAAAAACAAACAGGGCGCCATTAGTAAATTCTTTTTAATTGGAATTCCATTCCAAGTAATCGTGAGATAAGTGGTCACTGAAATAAATTCAGATCTACACAAAACGAAGCTATGGAAAATGAGAGTACCTCTCCATCTAGATTAAACTATATTTTTATAATTAGGTGTTTCTGTTGTCGAAATGATGTAAAGAGTTCTTTTTGAGCTTCTTCGTCGCCGACTTTATTGGATCTCTTCAGACGAATATGACTCCAGATTCCAGGAGTCAAGTCTGTGACAGCGTCAGTTTCCAGACGCTCAAATATTCAAATTTATTGATTCATTTATATTTAAGTTAAAATTCGGAGAGTGAAACTGTTTTCTTAAGTACCTCTAAAATTTCTGGAATATCTCTCGAATATCTCGTGATATTTTGTTGAATAGCTCCATCGATTTCAGTAACAACTTTAGACAACTTTAGGTGGAGAAATCCTAAGTCTAAAAGTCGAAGTTTTTATCTTTTCAGTTAACACATTTGTGATGTGTTAAATGAGGGCAATTTACTGTAATTATCAATCAATTCATAATATCAATCAATGCTTATCAATTATTTTTATCAAAAATCCCAATAAAAACAAACCCAGACCAAGAAAGACTTGTGTTCCTAACATGGCATTTGTGTAGCGTAACTGACTTTGACAGTTGAATAAAAACACAGTTTGTTGTCATTATAAATTATACTTCTTAACGGACGCATAAACGAACTTCTGGTCAAATCACTGGATTATTAATTAATAATGACACTTACAACATGTCTTCAATGTTACACCAAGCTTCATAAAGTAATACATAGAGCAACTTTTCTTATTATATCTTTATTTGTCTCTCACTCATTGCCAATGGCGTAGTGTAGCGGGTTCGACGTCAAGCAACTTCGAGCTTGGCTGCTGCTTGGATAAGTGACCATTGAGTGATCCTGTCTTTGCAAGCAGCCCGCCTGCCTGGCCATTGGTTAGTGTGGTTCGGAAGTCACTTTAAGCCGTTGGTCCTCAGGTTAAGTGTTTAGAGAGCTTCTTAGCCCTAACTTCACCTGGTAAAATAAGACATCTTTATTTTACTCATTACCGCTGTAGAAGCGCTTGTTACTCTATAGGGTGTTCTTCACTAGAAGGCCTCAATTACAACGGTGGTCCATGAAGGAATTCACATCCTCATTCCCAGTCCACTGGCGGATCTCGGCCTTTGAGTTTAAACTATATTATCACATCAACAGTTTCCCAAGGACTTTAATGAACGGTTCGCACTCTAATAATTACCTTCCTTGCATGTTTTGACGTACTTTTAGTACTTAGGTAACCAGAAGAAATAGCTCGGTTGAGTATACCAGTTTGTTTCAGCCTACTAAACAAGTTCTTGGGATAGGCATTGTACCGGAATGTGGCGAGGGGGCGTGCACTAATAAATCAGTCTTAGCCTTCGGAGCTGATTATCGTTCATTATAACACTCTCTGTTCCTGGGATGATCGCCGACTGAATTAAAAATTGAACAGCCTTAAATATGTAGTCCTAAAGCCCTGGACAATTCCTTTATGTCAACGCTAAGTTCCCAAATATACTTCATAATAAGGGTACTCATTTTTAACGGGTCGACCACAAATTCCAAGAAGTAAGGGTGATTACCACGAAGTGACGCCTTAAATGCCTTGAACACACGATCCCTCCTAAAAAATCCCAAACTAATTAGATTTTAGCCCGAGAAATTAATGAATATAAAATAAAAACTTCGACCAGAAGCATGAGCAGGTTAACCTTAATAATTAATAATGGTAAGAACTGAATTACCATTATAATTTCACTGCAAAATACTTTAAACATTAATACTTCTCAGTTCTTACTAACTCATTAATAGTTCTCAGTAACTGTTACAATGCACTGCTCGTGGTAATTGGGTTTCGTAGCTGATACCAAACGCACGAAACAACGCATATTTGTCCAACGGATACCACCAACGCTTGTGCCAGAAATGGGTGTTTAACTCAACCACGCATAGAAACCAATCAATCGGAGGTGTGCAGTTCTGATCGTTTCATCGTAACATTTAATGTAATAATCGGTATAGTTTTTTTTAAGAAAACGAGGAAACGATCCCTTATTCTTCTCGTCCTCTTGGGCCACTGGCCAATGCCAGGATCTTATAATACATAATAAGGGAGAGAGTCAATACAGTACAAAGTCGCTGGTACTGATAAAAAGTGCAAGGGTCACATATAGGATTCGAACCTGCGCTATCTCTAACTCAGACTCAAAGTCTAACGTCTTAGACCGCTCGGCCATCGGCACTCCCAGTATTTCTTGACCAAGTATTGCTACATCGACGTTTATTCTCTAAAATTCATAAACAATAGGATTTAACAATCTTACCAATTTCCTCATTGATCACATCCTGAACAGAGTGCATTATTTGTAATGGCAAGAAGAAACAGAAAAGCTGCTAAATTAGATAATTTAGCACTTTAAAGGAAGGATCGTTTTAATGATTATAATGAAATGAATTATATTTATCCACCAGAACAGCGTAAGTTAAAAAATGACAATATTACACTATATGAATTAGTCCCCACAAAGACTACATGATCTGGGTGAGGGGAATATCAGTTATCAGTTAAAAAAATATTAATCGAGCTAAATCAATGTGGTGTAGAAGTTAAACAAGTCAATGTTAGAATTAAAAATTACAGTACGTTTTCATGTAATTAACAAAAAATTAACAATGGTGCGTCGAAGGTTTTGTTGCATAATAACGTAGACAAACATAAAAAAGTAAAAGAAAAATATTTGATTCCATAAAAATATGGCTGTACATCATAAGAGTGACCGTAACTTAAGTGACCGTAAATATGCGTATTTTTTAAAATTGCGTTATTGCATATTTTGTGGAGTAGGGGATGAAATGTTTGCGTTATTGCACGTGTAAAGTGTATGTTTCTAGAGATGTGTGCATATGTATATATTAGACTGTGTGAGTGGGTGTAATTAATTAATTTAAGTGTTAATTACGTGTTTTACGAGTGTATCAATGTCTGTAACAGCATCCAACGAGCATCCATTATTGTTAACCACTCATTCACGATGACTAAGGTACTTTAAGCCTGCGCAATATAGTTGGGTGGATTCCAATGAATTGCGTGGGATATATAAACTCAATTCGTTAAGCCCTTGTTATGTGTAAGCCTCAGTATGGAGTATCCGTAGTTAATTTAGTTTATTAAGTCCATGTTATTGTTATGCCTCGTCATGGAATGTCCATAGTTAAGGGGAATTCCTAAGTTCATGTTATTTTAAAGCCTCAGTATGGCAATATCCATAATTAATTTTATTTCTTAAATACATACATACTTTTTAAGCCTCAGTATGGAATACTCATAGTTAATTTTGTTTACTAAGCCCGTGTCATAGTTAAGCCTCAGTATGAAGGATCCGTAGTTAGTTTTGTTTCTCAAGTCCAAGTTATTGTTAAGCCTTAATATGGAATATCCATAGTGAAATTTGTTTCCTGAGTATATGTTATTTTTAAGCGTCAGTATGGAGTATCCGTAGTTACTTTTGTTATTAAGTCCATATTATTGTTAAGCCTAATTATTGAATATCCATAGTTAAAGGTGATTCCTAAGTCCAAATTATTGTGAAGCCTCAATAAGAAATATCTATAGTTAATTTTCTTTCCTAAGTCCATGTTATTATTAAACCCCATTAGGAAGTGTCTATAGTTAATTTTTTTCTTAAATCCAAGTTATTGTTAAGCCTTAATATGGAATATCCATAGTAAAAAAAATTATGGTTGCCTGTAAAGTCGGTTTTACGGGCGAAGATTTTACGTGACAACGTCTTTTTCTCGGTAGAATATTTATTGATATGAATATTATTAAATTGCACAATAGGAACAAGGAATTGAATGAAAATAAGAATTGCACAAATTTTAACTATAGAGATATATTTTGTTTACTAAAACATTGTACATAATTTGAAATTAATTAAAATTTGTTATTGTAAATGGTAAAGTTGAATAAAACATTTACTAAAATTGGAATTTGAAATTCTTGCTAAACACAGTTAAATTCTAACTCCGCGCGTGGTGATTGGTCGGTTTAGTTCGTTTGTTTGGTCGCACTGTTATGACAGGTTAGAGGTTATAATTTGTTATTTTAAATGTTTGACTAGCAATACGCGCTGTTTCTTCTCAATCGACTGAATTACGATTGATTGCAGAGTGATTTAAACTAATAATTTACTTAACACTATCAACATTTGTCAATAGTATGACATAATCTATAAACTCAGTTTCTCAACTTTTGTGTCAATCTAACAATTAATCAATCAATCATAGTTTACGATAATGAAATATCAGTGTACAATTATTTACCTTTATTGTTGTAGTTGTTGTAAATGACGAATCTAAGCACTCCACATTTTCACGAATAAACATAGTTATCTGCTTTATCCCGTGCGGCTGACCCACAGTTATCTGCTTTATCCCGTGCGGCGGACCCACTGGACGGGCATCGTAACGTTACCGGGCGTTACACTTTTTCATGAGTGACTCCGAGCCGCAACCTAATTTAAGACGTTGTCACGTCAAAATTATTCTGGTAGGGATTTAATATGCAGGGTTGTAAATCATGTTGCAAGGTTTTTAATAGGCAGAATTTATTATTTGTAATATAGGTTAGAGTATTTGTTATAAAACGTTAACGGATACTAAGGACACAGAAATCTGAGTATAGCAGATCACTTAGAATGTTTATAAATACCCTCACAGACATCACTGGGTACTACCCCAACATTCATTTAAGGCAAGAGTCCCCAGGAGGGTTCACTTCTGGCTGGTTTATATCTTCCAGTTGAACGCACACTGGAGTACAGCAAAAACCGACTTGTCACTTCAATTTGGGCAACCTTATGGATGCGGCACATCACTAACCGCAAATGTCAAGATTCTGGGGCGCAAGGGTAATTCGATAGGTCTAGTCTACTGTGGGAGATGACTGTTGGAGTTGGTGGGTTTTTTCCTTAAGTGTCAAAGGTTCTTGCCAGCCTAGATATAAGAGTGTGCCACCCCATGCCTGCTTTGAATCGAGAGGCTGGTACAGATCTGGTTTCTCCTTCTTCCAAGAGGACATGACTTGAGATTACTGCCCTAAATATTTCCTCATGAATCTTGACAAGAGAAGGAGCCCTACCTTCGAGAATATCCTGTCACTCCGGAAGCAGAGCGAAGGTCCTTATGCAATTTTCTAAAAGTACTAAGATTTTCTTAAAAGTACTAGATGCAATTTTCTAAGCTTCTTGTCCTAAGAGGACAAAAAAAAAACACTCAGATACTCACATTGTGTTCATTATACTTATTATACCAACGAGTTAGTTTCTTAAATAAGTTCGAGAGCTATTAGTTTTATTGATTATTGTATTAGCCTACCGTCTATGACGGTAAGTTTAATAGAGTAGCACAAATTTTCTTGAGTTTGCACAACTTTGAACGGTATATAGCGTCTTGAACATGGCTGTTGATGCACTCAAGGTTGTCACCTATATGAGTATTACAGAGGCGTAATATAGAATCCAACGGTTTCAAATATCAGATACGCTCGCCCTGGCATATAACTGTGGTGTATAGTTAGCCAGATAGCGTACTATATAATAGAGGTGTCGATGTCCTCCTAACCTTGGATATTCCAGGTGTATTATTGTCATCACAAAAACTCGCAGTAAAGACGTTCGTCAACTTAATGAATGTTATTTGCTAATTGTAGCTGAACTAATTAAAACGACAGCATCGGCCACGCAAAACCAATTAGCGAGGGGATATGTCGGAAAATTGGTAGGTACATTGACGTATCAATTGCAGTGGTCCAAACCAACACGGCAAAAATACTTGATTGTAGATTTCGAAAGAGTTTTTCTTAATACAAGGTGAGGGATAAAGCGTTATATATGGTTAGATTGATTTTTGTAATTAAAGAGAACGTTTCTACTAGGAATAAGTGCGTCTTATATCAAATTGTTTAGTTTGATGTTTTTTTTAAAATGGAAGGAATGTGAAGGAAACTGGATTTTCCCGGAAATGTTCCATCGTTTAGTAGTGCAAAAATCAGTAACACTACGTTTCGAGATCTGCAATCTGATTTATTCTTTATGTGAATAAAATGTATGTTAAAATAAATCAAGTTATTCACCTGAAGAAGAGATCAGATTGCATATTTCGAAACGTAGTATTACTGATTTTATTGATATTATCACTCAATAATAGCAAATGTCCAGATAATACGGGTTTATTCAAGTTTTTTAGCACAAAATAATACTGGGAAGTGTTCAATACATTCTGGCTACTTTTTTAATTAATTTTCTTGGTTTTCCATCGAAGAGTTAGTGAGATGTAAAGTCTTGTTGTTGTTTTACAAGAAATTAAACTAAACTTAAAGATTTAACATTCGTGAATACATCAAAATATTTTAATTTGTATCACCAATAGGTTTTTAATAAAATATAACCTCATTAATGTTAATATTTGTACGCCGAGTGTCTTAAAATCCCCCCCCCCCCATCAACCTTCTTATCAATAGAGATGAAGTGATTTACTCTAGGGCACTTTTATATTACCAACTGAGGAGTTCTTTTTATGTATGAAAATTTGATATCCCCTCCTCCCAAACATAATTACGTAAGTCTAAGTGGGTTGATAAGTTACATTTTTTTAAATAAGAACCCCTAGCATGTGAAACATAATTTTAAAGGTATTATAAAAAGAAGAATAATGGCAAAAATAGAGGTCTTTAATGTTACTTTGTTAAAATTTGTGGCTAACTACGGTTGGAATTGTTTTATAAAACCCTATTACTTGTGAAAAATTTTGTAACGAAATGAAATTGAAATCCTCATTTTCAATCCGATGAGATTTTCGAAATGGGTATCATGTACTTTGTGACAAAAATAAAACGTGATTCAAAACCGCGTCTCATTTTTTATTTTAAGATTTCAAGTGAAAACATATCGTTTAATTTGGATTTTGTCTATAGTTGATTAATTGAAGAAGTGAGAAAGTAAAAATTGAATTATTATTGTTACAAATGTTAAAAGTTAATTTTGTTACTACATGTGAAGGAGGTATAATTATGTTATTATAACTAGTTAACCATCTGAATATTAATTTAATGGAATTTACATATGATTAAATGCTAAATACAAGTCAGGTTTTTCAATACAGGTGTTGCTTAAACTGAGAGGCATAAAAATAGCAACATTTTTTTAACTGAATATTTGAGTTTCCTTATGTGTTTGATTACAGAATAAAGGGTATTATGGTCCAAATAGATACATGCAGATCGACAGTTAAAGTATAACTATTTAACGATTTTATTCTTTTAAAACAACAAAATGAGATGAAGTAGCATCAATCTGGACCTGTTGCCAATTCTTAGCACATTTTTATTTCGAATCGGATTATTAAGTTTTTTGCTAAGCCCAGAGATAATCAGCAGCCCAACAGGATTCCAGCCTTGAAACCGCCAGAGAGTCACACTTACGATTACTACGGTTATAATCGGGATTTTCGACATTTTTACCCTTATCTATACTGATTTTAAAATATCAGTCAGTCCCGCAGAGTAGAATCCACGGAGGATAATTACAAAAAGAATTAGGGACAGGACTGGAGTACAAGTTGGACAAGCCCTGGAACACATTATTTAATTGAAATTGTCAGTAAAAAGGTCAATTGAATGATTACGGTATTATATAAATAAAAAAGATATATTTGTGCAATTATTTACTGAATTTTTAACAAAGCTTTAGCCGTCAAACAGAAGCATTTGCGCTTTCTCAAATTCAAGATCTTAAGATTGCGATGCATTGCCTAATCCTCAGCTCTATCCAAGTCATCATCATGAAGGAATTGTTTAATTGGTTCATGGAATTAGAATTGTAATGGTTTAGGCATAAATGGTTTGACATACGAGTCTACTTATCAGAGCATAGCTAAATCCTTAGAAAGGTAAGGAAGTTAAATTGTTCTTTTAGTTGGCCTTGGGTTTTTGATGAGTTTTTCCAGCTTGCTTGTTTTGCTGCAAACAGTTGTTTTTGTTGACGATGTACGTTAATTGATTGAATCAGCTTGTTCATTAGAACTGAACATTTAGATTTGTTTGGAAACGCCGCGTTGCATTCGTTAATGACTCATAAGTGTGTCTGCGTTTGTCTCAAATAGTTAATTAAACCTGTCAGGTAGTGATTGTCACATTCCCAATCTTATACGGTAAATAATAGTTTGTTTTTAGACTGTCAAACATTTCTGTGTGTCGAAGACTCTTGGAGCAATTGGATTTTTTTTTATATTACAAAATGTTAATAAAATTAATACTTTTCCAATTGGTTTATTTTTTTGGACGAGACCTTTCATCATCAGGCGACTTCACGAAAAAAAACATCTTTGGTTTCGAAAGGCCTGGTTCAAAAAATAAACCATTAGGAAAAGTATTGTTTTTATTAACATTTAGTAATATTTCTGTGTTTATTTTTCGTGTACTGTTACAAAATATGTTTTTAATTTTCTGAGTACAATAAACAGAAGTAAAAATTCGTGTATGTTGTAATAAAATTTATGTGCTAATTGTACAATTGGTAAGTACAAAAAAAACCATATACAATAACGAATACGTGTTATAAAAATAAAAGAAAATGATTTGAAAATCGAAGTCGATTCAGACTGTCTCTCAGCAGAAAACACATAACTGAATTATGAACAAAAAAAATAAAAGCTCACCTTTTCAATAAAAAATGGCACCATTTATAAATTGGAAGGTTGAATTGTAAAAATATTGCTTCTGTTTCTTTGTTTTGCATCCAAGCTTTGATTTGTATAACTGTTGTATTTTTCTCTAAATCCTTTTTTTGGACTTTTGACCTTTGAGGATTCGTGTGTTAATTATACAATTGTTAAGTGTACAAAAAACCATATACAATAACGAATACGTGCAATAAAAATCAAAGAATATGATTTGAAACTCGATATCGATTCAGACTCACTCTCAGCAGAAAATACATAACTAAATTATGAGAAAAATATATACGCTGTACTTTTTTCAATAACAATGATACCGTTTATAAATTGAATGGTAGACTTCTATTTATTTGTTTTGGATCCAAGCTTTGATTTTTATAACAGTTATATTTTTTCTAAGACCTTTTTTGGACTTTTGACTTTTGAGGATTTTTGTGTTAACTGTAAAATTAATTGGTAAGTATACAACACACCATAATCAATAAAGAGTACGTGTTATAGAAATAAAAGAATATGGTTTGAAAATCTACGCCAAATACAGACTCTTAGCAGAAAATACTTAACTGAATTATGAAAAAAATATATAAGCTTATTTTTTCAATAAAAATGGGACCATTTATAAATTGGAAGGTAGACTTCTATTTTTATTTTTGCATCCAAGCTTCGACTTTTTTTAACAGTTTTATATTTTTGGACTTTTGACCTTTGAGGACGACCAAAGAGATCGGTATTCTGTCAAAAAGATACGTGTCAAAACGAGCGAGTGTGCCTCCAACCGGTTTGGGCGAAAAGAAGCCAATAGGACGTGCAGGGAAGCACTGCCAAGGTCACGACCCGGCTGATACCACAGGGAAGGTACACGGAGGGCAGCAGTACTGCAGGGACTGTCAGGGACTCCACATCTGCGACCGGCGATGGTACACGGCGCTGCAGCACCGCGCAACAGCTAGCTGACTTTGGTATGTACCACGTGACCAGTGAATACAATACCACACTCTCTCTATTTGTGAATGGTTATCAATACTATAGGAATAGTACTACAAATCGTTAAATAAAAAAAAAATACTGTTCGTATTAGAGGCGGTTTCATATAGTGGTTTTGCACTGAAAATTATATTAAAATAACAATATCAGATTAATTCCAAAAAATTTTAATTTTATAAACCACGATGTCTATTTTAACGATCAGGAAATATCGTGTGAATTTAGACACGTTTTCAAAATTCAGTAGGATATTAGAATTTTGAAGTGCATTTTTAAAGCATATATTTAATGAAGTATTTTCATACAGCGATTTTACTCTGAAAATTATAATGAAATATTAAGAATATCAGATCACTTCCAAAATAGTTTTCATTTTAGAAACCTTAATGTCAATTTTTAAAGATCAGGAAATATCTTGTGAATTTAGATACGTTTTCAAAATTCAGTAGGGTATTAGAATTTTGAAATGCATTTTTAAAGCATATAGTTAATGAAGTAGGGTACACGTAGTGGAGTACTTGATAGAGAATAAACGTAAAGGAAGTTAAAAATCGTGAAAAATCATTTACGAAGACATACTTAGTTTTTGAAAAGTTTCAATCTTTAAGAATTTTCGAATCTCATTGGAAAAACATATAATTAGACCTACATATCCTAAAAGTGTTTTAGATGGTTTCTGAAATTACACCACCCTTTTCCTAAAATGGGGAGTACACAGTAATACAAAAATTTTAAATGTGATAACCAACAAAACCATCATAAAATAAACGTCTAACCATTCTGTCCTCAATGATACAGTTTGAACAAAGGTACAGTTATAACTTCAATAGGACGCTATAGGGCGGTTTTTAACAGGATTATAGTAGGTGAGTAGAACACCAAATAACTGTAATAAAAAAACACATTACTGTTAATTACTTAGTAAGAAATTGACTAAGCAACACAGACTTAGAAAAAGTTTTAGAACACAGTTTTGTCTAGTACCTCAGTTATACTACTCATATTTAATTAATTAAGTTATAGTCCAATCCTTTTGCTATTGATGGCGAAAACTTTTTTTTTTTCATCAATGAAACATATTTGATTTTTCAGTAGATTGTTTATAAAAATGCCTACTCCAATTACCCTCATGACAAAAATTACCGGAAATCTCATTTAGCAGAAAATGACCGCTCGATCTCAAAACTACTCGCTTGTAAGTCTTTAGCCTATTTATGGTTTTGTTTAGACAATACAACGCAGGTTATGAACACTATAATTGCTTTAAACCTTAATTGGCGAGGAAATAATGAAGAAAGGTTTTAGTGTGTAAACCTTGTAATTACACAATCTCTATGTGTAAGCCTTGACTAGCATCATTCAAGATGACATTTAACAACATAGATTTGAGAAAATATACAATGAAAAAGAATTTTTATGTATCAAATATCAAGATGTAAAACAATTTTAATATCTTTTGAAGGCCGTTCAAAATTTTGAAAGATAATAGTAATATCTCTCTTACTAGGCGGTGTAGAACTTAATGGAAAGGAGGTCTATTAATTCTGTGCATAACAACTTTTGTTTTTATACGGGTTTTGATACGAATATGTGGTGTCTGTTATAAACATATATAATATAGTAGCATCAGCTCGAGTAAATTCTTTACGATTATTTCACTGCCATACCAATAACTGAAAACAAATCTTGTACGTGTATGTTTAATAAGCCTTGAAAAGTTTTAAAGGTATATAAATTTCACTCATAGTTTAGTTATGGTGTCCATTTCTATTAATTTTTGAAATAGCTACACCGTAGTTCCACAATATTTAAGCGCTGTAATGATTCAATGTACAGAAAAAAATCAAAATTTGAAAACTGCATATTAAAAAAACCTTGTGTCTACTTCTAGTCAAATAATTCTTAAAGGTGGTGGAGTTTCTGAATAGAATAATTGAAAACATAGCACATTAAAGAATTTTTACTATTAACTTTGATCAAAGTGTAGTATTTACGTTAGCTTCTGATACAACGAAGTATTAAAGAACACAACAGAACGTATCATAAGAGGTGACGCGTATACGGACGTACTTTTTGAAGTTTAAATCAGTACTTGGTCCAAAAAGAGCCTGAATACCAAGTATCCAAAGTACCATTTCTATACAGACTACCATTTCTACCCAGAATACCATTTTTGTCCAGAGTACCATTTCTATTCAGAGTACCATTTTATCCAGAGTACCATTTCTATCCAGAGTACCATTTTTATCCAGAGTACCATTTCTGTCCAGAGTACCATTTCTATCCAGAGTACCATTTTATCCAGAGTACCATTTCTATCCAGAGTACCATTTTTATCCAGAGTACCATTTCTGTCCAGAGTACCATTTCTATCCAGAGTACCATTTCTATCCAGAGTACCATTTTTATCCAGAGTACCATTTCTGTCCAGAGTACCATTTCTGTCCAGAGTACAATTTCTATACAGAGTACCATTTTTATCCAGAGTACCATTTCTGTCCAGAGTACAATTTCTATACAGAGTACCATTTCTGTCCAGAGTACCATTTCTGTCCAGAGTACAATTTCTATACAGAGTACCATTTTTATCCAGAGTACCATTTCTGTCCAGAGTACAATTTCTATACAGAGTACCATTTTTATCCAGAGTACCATTTCTGTCCAGAGTACAATTTCTATACAGAGTACCATTTTTTATCCAGAGTACCATTTCTGTCCAGAGTACAATTTCTATACAGAGTACCATTTTTATCCAGAGTACCATTTCTGTCCAGAGTACAATTTCTATACAGAGTACCATTTTTATCCAGAGTACCATTTCTGTCCAGAGTACAATTTCTATACAGAGTACCATTTTTATCCAGAGTACCATTTCTGTCCAGAGTACAATTTCTATACAGAGTACCATTTTTATCCAGAGTACCATTTCTGTCCAGAGTACAATTTCTATACAGAGTACCATTTTTATCCAGAGTACCATTTCTGTCCAGAGTACAATTTCTATACAGAGTACCATTTTTATCCAGAGTACCATTTCTGTCCAGAGTACAATTTCTATCCAGAGTACCATTTCTATCCAGAGTAATCGCACAGCAGGCAGAGGGACGGTCGGACAGAGTGCCCTTTTACCCTTTGACCTGAAAATCAAATAGCTTCTTCCTTGAAACATCAGGAACCTATGTACCAAATTCGAAGTCTCAAAGACCTCACGTCAAGAATTATCGCACAAATAGGTAGGCGACAACGACAGTATTTCAATAAGGCCATATTATATTCGCTTTGACATTTCAGTATATGCTCTCTACCGTTCTTTATACTGTACTGGAGGGGATATTTTAGAAAAAGATCTCATACTTTGATAGCCTGAAGGAGAGTAATTTGTATTTCTCACAATAAATTAATATGAGAGCAAATACTTTAAATTAAAAAAAAATTGTATAAAAAATACTTATTTGTAAAAACTAAGGACTTAAAACGATATGACAATACTAATAGGTTTGTTTCGTAACTCGCGTAGGATCGTGTTCGGTTTTAGTGAAAGTCTTGGACTCGCTTTGCGGTAGTCGAAACCACAGTCCTACGCCGCACTTCCTAAACCACTTCCAATACCACTTGTGTCAAAAAAGCAGATGATGGATCACGTTTATCATAAAGCTTATCTTTGATTTAGCAATGATCAATTTAAATAACTCACACACGAAATTAAGGAATATTTGTTGACTTGGCACCACACATTTGTTATAAGTTAAATATTAATGTGAAACCCACTCAACAATATTCAGGACCCCCCCCCATTTCTTTAAAGTTTATATAAAGAAATATCCTTTGGGTAGTAGGAAATTGTGGAAGACAAGTTTAATTTGATGAATGAAAATATTGTGTCTTCCCCAAAATTGCGGGATTTTGTTGGGGGCGACTCAATTTAAATTTAAATCCCTCTCAAGTGACCCCTCATTTTGAAAATCATAAACATACTTAAAGAATTTTGAAAACCAGGTATTGCTATATTTTTCCAATGCAAAGCAAAAGTCAGAATTACCAGAACAATATTTTTAATAACGCACCAAGTCAAATCAAATGTTCAAACTGAAGCCCTCCTACTATTTGGCAGTGAGACAAGCGTAGGGTGAGCTCCTTCACTCACGTTTTGATAAGATTTAATTGGTATTTGGTTGCAGGGCTCAACAATCTTGTTTCTTAAATCTGCATAGTTTTCTTCTGGTGTTTGTAAATGTAAGTGCAAAAACTTCATTACAATTTTGGACAACTTTGTTAGAATGCAAAACACAACTGTTTGTACCATCACATCGATGAAAAGTCTTGTATTATTTTGAAAGACATAAAAAATAAAAATGTGGCATCGTTAAAAATTGATAATAGTATTGATGAGTATGCATAATGATTGGGCAGAATACATAACTTTATGCAAGGGGTTTATGAAATACTAGCTAACAGAAAACGAAGCCCCAGATGTCTGCAGTCTGTTAATAAAAATAAATAAATTTTATTTCTTTACAAAATATAACTAATAATATAATTGTTTAAAAAGTCATATTTGTAGTCATTTAAAATATTTTGCACAAAATCCATGGTTTTACTTCTATAATATGAGACATTTTAATTTTAACGAAACACCACATGTTGCGTAACAGGCTTATATGAGTATGCATTCAAAACTTCAAATATGCAACTCATTTCATTCCCAAGATATCCTGTGGGGAGATAAATAGATAGACACATACAGAACAGACACTTGTACCTCATATTCTATAATTTGGTACACACCATATTTTATATGTAGAAATATAGTTTTATGTAGAAAGTTTACGTCTACGGATGAAATATTTTTCAAGTTATTTTGCCCCATGATAGATTCAAATTTTTGTTCATTAAGTTAGGTTTCATAACATTGTTAACATAATACAAGTTTAGGTAAACTTGAGAAGGTTCTACAACGCAAGCGATCTGAAATCAAATCTTTTCACCTAATTTGAACATTAACTTTCCATTTTATTACTGTTTCGTTTTAATCTATGAATAAAAATGACATGTTAAATTCTCATATCGGTTTTACTCAGTACGCTTAAACGTTTTTATCTGCTTTTTTTTTGTTACCATCATGGTTAATCATAACATCAACGTGAAAATATTTGCTAACGCTCAGCCAAATCACACAGAGTACCATGCACCACTTCGTGTAAAATTTCAAGTCTACAGCTTAATTCATTTTCTAAATATCGTGACAGACAAACACAAATGAAATGTTTCCAGCCTCCCAGATGATGAGCTTCGCTAAAGCTCAGCCATTAAGTAAATAAAATAATATAAACCTAATCATGTCATAATACAGAGTGAGTTTTATGTCCTGGCACACCTGGATATAATTTAAACGGCTCGAGATATCGATGTGAAACCTTGACCCTACCTATTATAACATATTTTTTTAATTTTTCAAGCTGTTGAAAATTTTGCCGCAAAGAATTTTGGACTTATCTCAAACAATTCCTAGAGATCATTTCTTGAATGCTGTTTCAAGTTTTTACACACGTCTAGCACACTGTCAAACAGCCGAAGGTGAACAGTTTGAACACCCGTTACATTAAAACAGGTAACTGTTTTTAGAATTTGCGTTAGTGTTGACTCATGTTACGATAAACAGGACAAGACAGTTACTGATTTTATTATTGTAAATTTGTCATAAAATCTGTTAAAATAAACGTAGAGACCTCTAGTTTGCATTATTGGATTTCTTTTTTTATTCTCTTTAAAATGAGGGGTCTCATGATAGGGGTTTGTATTTGAAAATGTTTAGTTGCCCCCCTTTACCCCCCTTTAGAAAAGGGGGGCAAAATTTTCAACAACTTGAAAAATTAAAAAAAAATGTTATAATAGGTAGGGTCAAGGTTTCACATAGATATCTCGAGCCGTTTAAATTATATCCAGGTGTGCCAGGTCATAAAACTCACTCTGTATATATTTATTGTGCTTCGTAATGTATATTTACTGTGAAGGTGACATTGAAAATTTGCGTTTAGGTAAGAAAATACATCCTAAACGTATTGCTTTAAAAGTATGATTCTTATCCAACTCCAACTATGATTCTTATCAGGCGTGTTAAACATTGCAGAAATTGCTTCCAAGTATGCTCTAAGTGATGGATTATCATAAAATTGACATTTCGATGGCTCGATAAAGCTCAGGCTTGCGAAGGCTTCAATTGTAATTCTAGTGCTTATTGCAGAAACTAGTCGTCCTTTCCAGTAGTAAAATGTCTGCCCTGAGGAATTACACAGAGAACTAACGACATAACAACACTCATGAGTGTCTGTAATACCTGAGCAGACAGTGCTCACGCGAGATCGGAGTGCACGTTTCTCAATGCACAAACCTACTCTTGTTCGAAATATGAGGAAGTTCGCGTATCTCATCACTCATTGGATTCCTGAAGGTCACTGGAAGATCACCGTAGCAGCCTCCTCACAGCGCAGATGTTTACCGGCGCGTTGGAGCCTTAAGCTACGCGCCTACTGGGTCGGTACGGCCGGTACGGTCGCCACGGTATTTTTTCGAGCGGGCGTTACGCACTGTCCTCCATCCGCCTTCCGCCAAAACAGAAGTCAGTTCGAGAGAGGATCTGTTGAAAGATGGATGTGGAGGACGAAATTACGGTAGTGAGTACGTTTTTGACAGAAGTGGAGAATGTTAAAATAAGAAAAATGAAGGTTTTGGATTCATGACATTAACAGAAAAAGATGGATTTGTGGTGAATTTTACACTTTGTTCTCTGACCTTGTGGAAGATGACCTTGTTGACGTTTTTTAGTACTTCAGGATTTCTTACGACAAGTTTGAAACGCTATGACTGATGCTGGAAGCAGAATTGTTTAGAGAAGAGACTAATCGAACTTAAAACGGATTATTGACGTACTAATGTATTAAAAACAAATACAACAAATAAAACAAATTTGGTAGTTTTCATCGCAGCTCCAATTTAATCCCTGACGTTTTCTTTCTCACATTGTTAGAATATTCTACCGTAGAACGCTGAAAATGCTGTACCGACCGCGTATTGGATCGGTCGGGCGGATCCCCTGTCACGAAATGTCCAACACTTCGTAGCTCCAGACTTTCTATCGGACATGCCGAAGGTGCGGAACGCCGTTGACGGCCGTAACGCGCAGTGGGCACATGCTCTTACGCCTCGCCTGGTTAGGAGGGTCACGATTAGTGCACTAATTAGAGGTTGGTGTGTAAAATTAAGTAGGTGGAGTAGAAGGCACCCAGAGTCTCGTATGTAAAAGCATGCCTTGCGCAAAACACTGCGCAAAAGCTTATTTACCGAAGATTGCATTCCGTTAGCACTTCGTGGAAGACGTTAATCGGCTAGTACAGACAGGTCTTAAGACAACTGCCTGCTTTGTGCGTGTCTCTGACTGCGTAACACCGCTTACGCTCGGGCTCCAACACGCATAGTCTAAGCGGTAACCGTGTTGGGGTCACAAAATAATGATTACATATAAAAAAAGTAAACATAACTGAGTAACGTAATGGGATAAGTTTATTTAGGGGTAGTAGTCGAAACAAATTGGTATTGTTGAGATAACAGTCGTGTAAAAGATCGCAAAATAGTAGTTCCATATCAAAAGGCAAACATAACTGGGCAACGTAATTACATAAGTTTAATTTAAGGGTAGCAATATTTGCTAATATATACTTACAATTAATGATTACATTAAGGTAATGATCTAGTAAACATGTTTTAAAGATAAGTTCGTATTACCAGGACATATTTAGGTGACTTGTAACAACGTTACATGAATAATTCATGGTTTATACAAAAACTAACTTTATTATTAAATTGGATTGTAGTTATAACAAGCAAATAACTGTTATATGACTACCCTATAAATTTTCTTAAAAAGATAATACTTTTCATGTCAGACTTACCAACTCGACTTTAAGTTCAAAAGATAACAGGATTTCGGACTTAACATCGTTATAAGAGGTATAACACAACGTTTCGAGGATTGGAATTTATCCTCTTCTTCAGTATGTATTCATACCTCACCCACCTGACGAAGAGGGTAGATTCCAATTCTCGAAACGTTGTGTTATACCTTTTATAACCTATAACGATGGCAAATGTTCGAAATCGTGTAATCCTTTCAATCCTTCCATCGCCAATAACAAACAATAAATAAAGAATTAAGTTCAAGACACTAACTCTGTGAGGAGCAGTCCATATAATATGTTACGTATGATATGTCAACATGACAACGTTTTGCTCCAATTCGATCAACATCATTAATATTAACTTAAAATCATAATTTTTTGCTTTCCATGTTTCTCAAACTTATTTAGCTATATTTTATTGCTTATAATATGTCAAACTGTTTACTGATAAGGGCTTAGTTATCTATTAGACTATATACTAATGACTGGAAGACAAAATTCCTCTTAAGTTTTCACATGATTTCGTGCCTATCACATTCATTATATTAAAGTTCATGCATATAAATTTGATTTAAGTGGCATGGCT
The DNA here is from genome assembly GCF_021130785.1 of Homalodisca vitripennis. Lineage (NCBI taxonomy): Eukaryota > Metazoa > Arthropoda > Insecta > Hemiptera > Cicadellidae > Homalodisca > Homalodisca vitripennis. The sequence goes on from NC_060207.1 coordinate 227,696,701, forward strand.
ATTTAAGGTAGATGTAGTCATAAATAGATATGCCAGCGAATCATAATAATGTAATTACACTAGGGTATAACCATATGTTAAACTACCAGCATGTCTGTTTTATTGATTTTATTGGTATGGGCGAAAATTATGATTACATGACATTCTAAACGTGTACTTAAATAGTAAGGAACGCAACGATATAAGTTGTTAATTGGTTAGTATGGATTTTAGCTATTAATCGCTGAAAATTATTTTTACGAATAGTTTGTTATTCTATTAGATGTGTTCCATCCAAAGTGTACGTTTATTTCTGGATTTAATTGTAAAGGATAGATGTTTTTTTTGTTCTCTTAGGACAAGAAGCTTAGAAAATTTCACCTAGTCCTTTGCGATGCTTTCGGAGTGACACGATATTTTGGATGGATAAGGTTGGGAGTACGGGGCCGCCTCCTGTCGAGATTCATGGGGAAAAATTTAGGGTACTAATCCCAAGTCATGTTCCCTCGGAAGAAGGAGAAGCCAGCTCTGAACCAGTCCCTCCAGTCAAAGCAGGCAGGTGGTGGCACACCCTTATGTCCAGGCTGGCAAGAACCTTTGACCCTGAGGGAAGAAACCCCACCAACCCCAACAGTCATCTCCCGCAGTAGACCAGACCTATCGAATTACCCTTGCACCCCAGAATCTCGACATTTACGGTTAGTGATGTGCCGCTCCTAGACATCCATAAGGTTGTCCGGATTTAAGTGACACATCGGTTTTTGCTTTACCCAGTGTGAGGTTCAACTGGAAGGTATAAACCAGCCAGAGGGAATAGAACCCTCCAAGGATAGATGTTAGTATTAGGTGCTAAATATTACTGTATCTTGTTCATCATTATCCAGCATTCCTAGTTTTGACATTTGGAAAACAAAATAACAGCAAAAACTAGTTTAGATTCACGTTATCACTATCTTCAGATGTCCTTCACAGACCACTGACTTGCAATGAGTATTTAATAACAGTAGTGTAATATTTGTTGAAGGTCGTAATGAGGAAGTCGAATAACGCTTAGATAAGCTAAGCCAAGCCTCCAAGTCTATACAGAGATACATTGCGCAAAATCTGTAATGAATGCAAAGTGGTGATAATGGGTTTTAGTGTTTGCATATAAAATATGACGAAGCGATATCTATGGATAGACTGTAATAAACAGTTTTATAATCTTTACAACCATAATAATGTTATGGCTATGACAAATTCATTGATAGAGATAGATCTTTGACTAGACATCTGCAAATAAGTGGTACATCACTAACCGCAATTGTCGAGATTCTGAGGTCCAAGGGTAATTCGATAGGTCTGGTCTACTGCGGGAGATGACTGTTGGGGTTGGTGGGGTTTCTTCCCTCAGGGTCAAAGATTTTATTATTTAATTCTAAAAAATAATCGAATTAGTTTTTTTTAATTGTTATTTCATTCTCTGATGAACCAAACACCAAAGTTATAAATTTAGAACTAGCAGAGAATATAAAATTAAAGATTGCCAAATACAAGTAAAAATTTGTTCGTGATACGTATTTTGCACATTGTAATGGTACTTATTGATTAAAATACCTTACCAGGTGTAGGTATTTTAGAACTGAAGGCGTGATTTATAACAGGTTCCAAAGTATAAAACTTGTCTTCAATTCGAAAACCTCACTACTTCCATAATGAAAAACAGATTTAGATATAGAATTTTTTTATTAGTCTATAAATAATAACTTGTTTGATAAGTAAATGGCATTGAGCTATCGACCATTCACGTAACCACTTCCAAACTTCCAAAGAAATAGCTCAAATTGGAACGCGTGGGTTAATTGCTTATGTCCCGTTCGAAGGCGCTTTTTGTTTACTCTTCTACTGACTATGTGTTTAATAATTATATATATATATATATATATATATATATATATATATATATATATATATATATATATATATATTATTATTATTTACACCATTTTGCATGTTTGAAAAGTTACAAATTTTGTTAACTATTAGAATGAATGGATTTCATTGTGTAACCGAACATTATTTAATTGTGTAACTTTTTATGCTTAATAAGTCGGTGCCATAAGTATTTCAGGTCTTCACTGTTTCGAAATATTCTTAAAAAATGAAATGCTCAATAGATTTTAATACTTATACTGCCAATAAAAAAGGTTTGTTTGTAAAGGTAAGTAGAATGGTAAGGAGTAATAAACAAAATTTGTCATAACTCATCTCTAAAACATATTTACCTAATCAACGCCGATATGGTAATCCCAAAATAACAGCTAATAACTTATTTTGCAAGGGTTTAAAATATGATTACGCCTTTAATTATTGACTTAGAACTCTACATTTTTAGTATGTCGTTATTTAAAAGATGTACAACAAATGCTGTATAAGAGTTTTTTTAGTGGCATTATTTTTTAATAATGAGGAGTTAAAGTGGAAAATGCTTCAATTTAAAACAAGAAACACAATCCACAAAAACAAAAAACTTTTCTACCACTCTATATACATATCATTTATAGCATAATACTAAGTTACGTAAAATCTAAAAAAAAACACACGAAATAAACTAATAACATAAAAACATATTAACAAAGTTTATTATGTTGATGCATTAATAGAGCTGATAAATAGCTTTGACTGAAACCTTTCTACGCAAATGGCATTTCAATTGGGTTTACTAAACATTTTTACGGAAAAATGGCCCAAACCATTTACAAATACTTATTGACCGCCCCGGGAATCGAACGCGTGACCTCTCGGTTAGAAAGCGGCAGCTTACCCCACGCTTCGGTGAAGGTCATATTACAATGCTTTCTTTAGGCAACTAATACTATAGTGGTGGTTTATGGTCAAGAGCTGATCAAATCTCTTTTTAATCATATCTTCTACCTCTGTGTCAGGTCTGATTGCTTTATTTACTAATTAATTATGCAGCATGTAGCCTTTCCATCTTGATTGTAGGGCTTGTGGATAAATACGTTTCCCTGTATATGTCAGGGATCTTTTTCATAACTAGAATCTAAATTTTTGAATTACACTGTGTCAAAACACAAACTCAGTTATATCCTTAACATATTGTGTTACGATATTGCTGAGGAAAATTATCTTCAGACTCCATGCGTTAACCACGATTAAAATATACGATTACACGTTAAGTACGATTACAATATCACTTGGATTAGAAAAGACATCCTCATTAGTCTCCGATGTTCTCTACGGCAATTAAGACGTTAATTAATTGACTCACTCTGCGTTGTGCACATCATCGATATGTGTCAGATTATTTTAATTGGCTAAAGTCTTTTCTCTTTGTCCGTGGGAATATTCACAACATACGTTATTAAGGAATGCAGACATTGCTGTCATTATACAGCATGTATGTATGTGTGACAATGATGACTATACTTGATTATGCAGATTTTTCATGGCCAGTGTAAAATGCAAACAATTGCTTTGTCGTTGGTCTCCATGTGAAGTGTGCAGAAGTCTCTGCTGATGTATAAATGATAAATTTTAGCTTTAGTTTATAACTCGCCTTTGGCCCCCACTGGGGCATTGGCCAAAGTCGGGATTAGAATAAATTAGCCGAGTGGTTGAATTCAGCAATTAGTTTTGCCTGGGAGTTAAATAGACCGAAGAGTATTTTATTTAATTGGATTAAGGAGACATAATTTCTAGTTCATTTTGTGGCTCAACCGTTGATGATAGGACCACAATTGGCTGTTTTTTTCTGTTTGTAAAACATGTAATTCTCTTACGATTCTGTATTCTACTTTCGGCTACGAAATTTGATTTCCCCACCATAGAGCTTAGGAGAAAAGACTGCACTAGTAGAATGAGATATAGTATTTTGAGAGAGTTAACCAGAAAAGATTCTAAATTTTAAACATTTTCACAATCACAAGGCGTAGGCTAAAATCTTGTAAAATATCCAGTTTATTGCATTACTGACCCCAAAGTTAATTGTTTTTGCATAATTCTGGGATTATAACAATTCCAGATTCTTTGTTTGAAGGTTATTTTCAAACATTTGGAAGGTTATTTATATTTCGAAGGTGTTACTGATTTCCTGTTTCACTGAACGATGGCAAATGTCCGGGAAATCCTGTTTCCTTCACAATCCCAGATTAGGACTCAAAAATTGAATTCTTGGGGGCCTGAGGTTAGGTTTGCGAGGGATCAAACCGAGCAGAGTGTAACATATTGACCAGAGGTGGGTTGCCTAACAGTAGTTATTTTATAAGGGGGGGGGGGGGTGGTAATGATTTAGACAAATACCACATTGGTGTTCAAGTAATTATTTTCTTAATAAACAGGCTATGTTAACGAAATACTTAATCGCCCATAATGTTCGATCGTTTAATATAAAACCGAGATAGGTGGTGGTACAGGGGAGGAGTTGAGATAGCATAGTATCTGGGGATGGTTTTTGGCTTAAAGCTGTCTCGGGAGGGAACTACACTATATTGTGAATAAAAGTTAGAATGGCAAAATGTGCACGAAATTCAATCTGGGAAAAAGCTTTTTCATATCAACAGTTTTCCACTTAAGCACCAAATACATGTGTTACAATGCGTAGTAAAATCTATTTTGAGTTATGGGGCCTCAGGTCTGAGGATACAGAAATAGCGATACATTAGAATCAGCCCAAATATTATTTATTAGGAAATTATTTCCTTTGCCAAACTAAAACCTCAAATTACGTTTTGTATCTGAGTCTTTTCGAAAAATTGCATTTCTATAACTTAAAACTACAAGCAAGTTCCGTATACCATATTTTAAATCTACAACCAAACCGTTCCAAATTATTTTTGTAAATTGATAATTCGGAAAAAAATAGTTTTTGGTGTCGTGAATTGAAAAAATAGGTCAAAAATAGGGGGTCACGTTAGATTCTGGTTAATTGATTTGGAGCGCGTGCAACCACAGCTGGTTTTGGTGGTGGTGGAGGTGCACGGGCCGGCTGGAGGACAGAGCTGGAGGGACAGGCACGGACCTTACAATTCTACAGGCAATACCTGACCCTTGACCTTGACCTCGGCGACAGGAGATATCTAACTGATAACAACTATCATATTAGTATAATATCATGGGTAATGAAGGCAATGAATTGAGTTGAACGATCTAAATTACAAACCATGGGTGGAGGGTAGAAACTATGCTCACTTTGTAATTTGGAAGAAAACGAGAGTGTATATTACTTTGTAGCTATTTGTTCAATCTTAAAAAATTATAAGGCGGCGGTGGTTTTGCCTTCGCACCATAAACGAAGAAGTTTTTAATAATTATCTGAATAGGGAAAATTGGCTGGCTCTAAGGAATCATTAAAAAAAGATTGTCCTTATAGATGAGTTTAATCTCTAAATGTTCTAATCCTTCTACACTCTCTGTTCCAGCTTAGAATTATTGCATTCATAACAATATCGGTTCTTTTTATATTGCTTTAGAAAGTTTAATATTAAAATAATAATACAATTTTACTTAATACTGTAATAATAGAAACTACCTTCTCCTGTAAACACAAAATAAAAATAATATCATAAAATGATACGGTTTTTCTGACTTTTAAACGACCAGCTTGTATTATGTATTTATTAACAGAGGAAAATCGTTTATTAGTTACTTTATAGAATTTAGTTTAATATTTTCGAGATGTTGACTTCATATAAAAAGTAGGCCAACCCAACAGACAGTCTTCTCTATGCTAATGTTGTCAAGGTCTAAGATTAATTTACACTGTTTTATTCAGGGTTTATCAAGATTTTTGTACTTATATTTATCCATTTTGTATGGAGTTTTGTGAATTTAATATAGCACTTTTTTATATTTTATTCTATTTGAAATAAAACACAACCATTAATCTACTACAGCTTTAGTGGAGTAAAAGTCACTCTGTCCATATCTATTAATATAATTAATATTGTAGGTAGCATATTTTAATCAAGGGGAAATTACAGATCAATAAAATATCTTTAAGTTTTTCTATAAGCTGCGAAATTGAGAGCGATGTTTGAATTAAATGTTCTTGTCAGGAAATAAATTAGTGAAACAGAAAATGGAGTTGGACTATTAATACGCTAAGTGGATGAAGCATATGTTGTGCTTATTACATTACTGTTATTCTAGTTTCCATTTTTTTAGTATTTTTTTTAGAACTGCTCTGCGATGTAATTGGGCTTCAGCATTGCTTCCTAGTATTAAAATAAATAAATATTTGCCCTTGACATGAAAGTAGTCAAACTTGGTTTGTCGATACGAGATAATTTTAATTTCTCTACTAACGAGCTCATGGCAGATTTAAACGATGCAGTTAAAGTGGGCCGAAATAATAATTGGTTTTAACGATTTAAATTACAGAATGAAATTGAACCATTAAAATTCTGCTTGCACTTATTGACAGGCTGGATTAATTTGTAAGGCTACAGTGAAGAAACAGCAGTTGTTCCACTTTCACAAAGAAAAAAATCATGTTGCAACGCAGACCGTTCAGTATCCATTGATGCGTATAATGTATCGAGAACACTTAATAAGCACATAAGGCACTCATTGATCTTGATGTGCAATAGTCAACATTTGTAAACAGTAACTTTTAAACCTTTGTAGAATTTGGCAGAGTGTACAGTTTTTAGAAACCGTTCCTAAAGACACAAACAAGTACAGTCGACGATAATTGACTTTTGTTCCGACAAAACGTCTACTTGAGATTTCACGCATGTCTAAATATCACAGGTAGGTAGAATTATAAGAAAGCAAATATTGTGTCCTGATAATAATTAATACTAAAAAACCAGGAGGTACTAATATACGAGGTACCTCAGTCGCCTGTGCTTCCTTTCTGCAGAGTTCCTGTCTTAGAAAAATAACCGTTTAGGCCCTAATAGGTAAGAGTCCTCAGGAGGGTTCACTTCTGGCTGGTTTATACCTTCCAGTCGAACCTAAAATGGGTACAGCAAAAATGGATGTTTCAGGAGCGGCACATCACTAACCACACATTTTGAGATTTTGGGATGCAAAAGTAGATCTATAGGTCTAGTCTACTGCGGGAGATGACTGTTGGAGTTGGTGGGGTACCCTAAGTGTTAAGGGCTGTTGGCTAGGCTAGACAAAAAGGGTGTGCCATGCCCTGATGTTTTGACTGGAGAGAGAGAGGTACATAGCTTCTTGTCATTCTTCTAAGCCTAAGGATACATCACTGAGATTAATGCCCAAACTCCTTCCTCATGGATCTCGGCAGAACGCGGCCATTACCCCGAAAAACTGTATCCATCCAGAATATCCGGTCCATCCAGAATATCCGGTCCATCCAGAATATCCGGTCACTCCAGAAGGAGCAACGTAAAGGTCCTTTTAGAACAAAGTGCAATTTATATGCTTCTTGTACTACGACAAAAAACACTGGTAAGAGATAAATTTGTTAATTTACAAAGAAAGTTATACTAAACGTTGTTATATAACTATAACAATAAGAATTATTGCTTGTTATACGATAAGTTACAGTAATAAAAGCGAGTTTTGAAATACATCCACCGATAAGTAAATTACCGGAAGTGAGTAAGTCTAATGATGGAACTTGTGGCGTAGAAATAAATAATAACCTTGTCTTGACAACTCTTTAAAACTGTATTTCTCAGCTTCGGCCAATTTCCAGACCACACCTGGAGCTGGCCGCAAACGGTCAATAAATTAGTAGTTGGACCTTCCATAATTCGCAGTGTAGGCTACAGAACTCTGATTATGCAAAATGAGAAAGTTAAGGTGGTCGTGGAAAGAAAATTAAGAGTTCACACCCAAGATGTTTAATGAGGCCGAGAGAACGTACCTAAAAACCTTACCTATTTCCTCCAGAGCTTCTATAACTGTAATTTATGTCCCGTCATTAATGAAGACAGGACATACAGCGTTATAAAATAGTAAATGTAGGTTATAAAATAGTAATTAGTTAGCTTGAGCGTGCTCCGCGTCAAACGCGAAATTTAACTCAATTGTATATACTTTAGACTGGCCGTGCAGTTTTGTGTGCCACATTATCCAGGGAAAGGTCAAGTTGTAGTTGCAGTGTAAGAGTACCAGTTGCGCAGAGTGGAACATGTGTTCAATTAGATTGGTAATCTTGATATACTTACTTGCTTTAATTATTGTCAAACTGGTTCTTTACTGACGAAACCTATAAATCATGTGGCCAATCTAAATTTAAAAACCCCCCCCCCCCCTCCATAGGATTAATAGCGAAACTGTTTGATGGGTCCTTGAACAGACTTTTCCTGAAGCACACCAATGTTTTCCTCAAGTGGATTACTTTTATATTTGACTTAACACCTTCACTGCGACACTAGTCATTTTGCAGACTTTAGAACAGACGGAGTAGTAGTTAGGTAAGTCAACTGCAGTCTATGTGTTAACTATGATACGTCTCTAGCTACAGAATATATTATTAAAATGTACCTCACTGAATAGATATACCCATATCACAAAGACGTAGCCAGCGAGGGGCTCCAAGGGGTCCGGACAACCCCAAATTTTTAATTTTGTCAATTAATCTTTTAGTAAACAATTATTATTATTTTAATAATCCAGTATTACTGCTTAAAGATAGTTCTCAACAAATAAATGGATCGAGAACGTTTTAAGGAACAAAAAGGGGTTTTACTCTTTGTCCACTACAGGAAAATATCAGTTGTCCGGACCCCCCAAAATTTTAATTTTGTCAATTACTCTTTTATTAAACAGTTATTATTATTTTAATAATCCAGTATTACTGCTGAAAGATCGCCCTCAACAAATAAATGGATCGAGAACTTTTTAAGGAACTAAATGGGGCCTTACTCTTTGTCCACTACGGGAAAATATCAGTTGTCTGGACCCCCCCCCCAATGTTTTCCTGGCTACGTTCTTGCCATATCACATACCACATTAATTTATGATTTTCATATTTTTACGCCTAAGTCAGATTACGTAAATATGTTTAGAATTCTTTCTTTACTATGTACGCAATGAAATCATTCTTCTTCGTATTGTATAACTGTATTACTATTTCTACTAGAAGTCTTAAATGATGACATTACCGTACTATAAGTAGTACATTCTGCTTCTAGAATATACTCGTTCGCAGCTATTGTTTTTTTACGAAGTTACCCTCTCACATTTGTTGTTTCCGTGTGCACTCACAAAAAATACGTACAAAAACCTGTCTCTAATTTGACCTTCATTTTATACCTTATACGATTCTCTTTCTTCTTTCCTTAGCTTCCATATTATCTGCAATTCAACTTGTACAGCTAATATTATCTTCCTGATGTCCTTCATGTCTATTCTAGCCTCCCTGTCTTTCTTAGATTCTAGTCCAAATATATGAGTCTGTACCCTGTGATATAAATCTATCAGTATATTTATGTGAATGCTCATCAGGTCGTATTTATCCCTCATTTCGTCACCAATTTCCCCACATTGCACATACACTACAACGCTCCTACATATAGCTTTCTTAAATGCTTCAACCATATTCGCCTTAGCCAATCATTTCACCTAACAGTTTCCATTGCCTTTTCTATCACGTGTTCACAATATCGTGCTAAGTCCACTTCTGGTCAGAATCATCTGATTTTACGATCATCCTGTCCTTTCCTCACTTCATATAAATTCAATCTAACTCTCAGCATACCAGGCCATCATGTAGAGCCAGCCGAATGTCATTTTGGTTTAACATCTGTGGGATACAGATGATCTTTAATGTGATGTTCATGGAGCCCCCATAGCATTACTGTATAAGTTTTTGGACTTTGGGCAATTCATATTTTCCAAAAATTCAATTTTATAGTTTTATTTTTTTAATACACCCAAGCATAGTTTCATTTGAAAGCTTAAGCCAAGCTTCGACACAAAACCGAAGCTGTGATTTGAAGTATCGAAATAAATGTCTACTTTGGTATGTTTTCTTATCGCAGGAGTAGTATCAAAACACTATTTTTATACAGAAATTCTAAACCGTCACTTTAAAACGAATTTTGATAATCATATTATTTTCTTCTCCAAAATGTTGATGATGCAAAGACCCTTTACAAGACTTACAGTATGACTTGAGTTTGAATTTGAAATTTTTAGATTCAAAACATGGGAGCCTATGTTGTTTTAGGACACCCTGTATTTTAACAGAGTTGACATTATTTTAAATCCTTAATTGAACAAAAAAATACTCCAATAATTAAGAAATTCTATTTTTGATAATTATTATTAATGAATTACGAAATAAAAAAAATAAAATTCTGAATTATTGGAGTGTTTGTTCATAAATTAACCATCTGATTCTATTAAGAAGAAGCTGGTAGAATATATTATTCCTAAATACGATATTTGGGGTCAATTTAGTGGGTAGTATGTTTAAACTAAACCTAGGCTGCCAAGCATTTTAGACGCGTGGCCTGTATCCCAGAATTATACTTATTTTTTAAAAATATTATATTATTTTCTTTACAAACACCAGTAAGTTGCTATTTGGTTGATTTAATTTATATGGTTGGATGGTTTCATTTAATTTCTCTCAAAATCCTCAGCCATGTTTTGGAGTTACTGAAAGTGTCGAATGTAATGCAGTTGCAGTCCGAAAGTTTAATAATAATAATACATGATTCCGAATGTAAACAGCGTATGGACGACACATTTATACAATGGCCGAACGCAAATAAACCGGTAGAAAGCACTGAAGGCGGTGGAAGGTTTGAAGGTCGGTCAGCTGACTTTCCCCGCGCGCGCGCGCGGCCTTGTAGGTGTTACGGTCAGCTGTGACATAATCTCCCGCCACGCCGCGAATGTTTATCTGTGGCGTCTGGACCGGTAATTATACGGTTAGGAAAAGTACTAGAGTCGTCGGACTCCCAAACTCACTCTTGCAATCCACAGCTGTTTTATGTAACGGCGCCAGAAAAAAACTAGTGGTGACTGAGAAATCTGCCGTAACACTCGAAAGTTCTTCTCGAAACCAATCTTGAGTTCGAGTGATTCATCCTTCCTGACCGATATTGTGTCTATCGATGTCTCGAGTCTTCAGTATTTCCACACAACCATTTGTACATTGTGGATTAAAGTGATTCTTGCAAATAAGTATCAATATGAGAATTGGTGTTTTTTAATTGTCACACGATTATAAAATCCGCATCTTTCCAAAGAACGTACATTCCCAAAAGGCATTTTATAACTTGTTAAAAAAAAAATAACACATAATCGTTTTCTAAAAGTTTTTTTAGTTATGCGTTAAAATCAATGAAAATCTTGTAAAACAGTGTCATATTTGCTGATAGATATCACACCCTAATTCTGTCCCTTATCTGACCTACTCTACCTTAACCTAAAATATTGCCTCAAATCTATGAGGAAGTTTAGGAAATTTAGTAAGGGAAGGAATTAGGATAATTCTCTACGGAAGGAATCTTGAGTTCGACTGATTCATCCTTCCTGACCGATGTTGCATCCACCGATATCTCGAGTCTTTAATATAACCATTTTTTTGAACTAAAAAATGGTTATTGTAAAGAAGTATCAAGGAGAAAATTAATGCTTTATATTCTAATTGTTACAAAAAATATAATATCCGCGTCATTCCCAATGCATTTTATAATTAACAAATAATGACACATAATAGATTTCTATAAACGCTTATTTATATGTGTTAAAAATCAATCAAAATCATGTAAAACAGCGACCTGTAATATACTATACTACTAATACTATACTACTAATATCATCTCTTTAATATACAGGACGAATATTTGCTGATTGATATCACATCCTAATCTGACCTTCTCATCTTTTACCTAAAATGTTGCCTCAAATCTATGAGGAACTTTAGGAAAGGGAAGGAATTATGTTAATTCTCTATGGACGGAACGGGGAGAAGATGTATTGGGTTGACAGTATGGTGAGTCTTGTTATGTCCTCGGAATGGGAAACTCCGATTACGCTCACTTGGTACTCTCACAATAGACTTATTCCTGGGAAAGAATACGGTAGACAGAATAGAAATAGACAGATACAGATAGGCAGTAACAGATTGGTTATGTCAGTGCTTATTTAGTAACCGAATGCTGGGCTCAGATCCTTTTCACCTTCCGCTTGGAGCAGCGTCTTAAATTTGACTCTGTCACAGACTTGACTCCTGGAATATGGAGTCTATGTCTGACTGAAGAGATCCAGAACAAGTCGACGATGAAGAAGCTCAAAACAACATTATTGAATTGTTTCAACGTCAGAGACACCTAGACTACAAAATCAAGTGCATAACCTTGACAAAAAGGTATTCCTATTGTCTCATCAACTGCACAATTGATGTCGAAACGGTCCAATAGGATTGTTGGAGCGACTTCTTCAGAATCTCTTCGGACGATTTCATTAGGAACATTGAAAATGCAGAAGTTGTCAAATTTTCGACTAATCTTTTCCAAGTGATTCAATAAACAACAAATTTTAATGTCCTAATCTTTAAAAGTGTTCATAAATTGTAAATTTAAATGCTTAATCTAGTGTAGGTAGGTTCTGTTTGAATTCAGTCCAGTGTAAGTTGCACTAACAAGAGCTGCTGCCCTGAAAAAGGATTGTAACAACTAAAAAATTAAAAAAAATTTCTATTTTTTATGAGACGTTATGAAAGAAGGTGCATCCCATTGGGCAAGTCGCCGGTCAACGATACTCAGACAGTACAATATATTTTGGGGTTGAGTCCAAATATCAATAGTATTTTAAATTCACAACACGGCTATGCTCAATGAGGAAACATAAAAAACCGATACGGCGGAGTGTCGAAGGACAGACCATTATGAGCTTAGACGGACGGACCTTTGATATTTTGACCCCAAAATTCAAGACATTCTTTCTAAGACCAAAATGAACGTATGTATCAAGGTTCAAGTTTCTAAGTCGGGCGGACATCCCTAACACAGAAAATCCTGCCGAGTCTGTAGTAACGAATAAAACTTACGGTTGGATTTTTTTAAAAGTTTTTCAAAAAACGTGTTACACAAGAAATGGGCTATATACAGTATGTCCAAAAGTCATGTCGCATTTTAAAAATAACTTTACAAAAGTATATGCAACGTACAACAATGAGATTAAAGCAGAATTAAAGAGTTCTCTAAATAGTTTTATGTCAGTTCGTCAGAGCTCGTCATGAGCACCATGAATCGTCTTGTAGAACATTGATCTCCTCCCATACTTTGATCAAAACTTCTGGATATAACTGATTCAATCACAGTTTTGATTCGTTGCTTTTAGTTTTCAATATACGAACGTTTATGACGATGCACATTTCCAGACAAAGGAAAGGTAGCCTCATCACTAAAAAACAAAGTGGTTTATCAAATTTTTAATGCAGTTTATTTTCACACAGAATAACGATATCAGAGTCATGCCTCTTTAATTTGTCATCAGATTTTAAAGTTTGCAATAGTTGAGGTTTATAACTATTAAATGTAATTATTTTCTTAAATACTTTGCAAAGTTACCACGTTTCCGCCCAGACGTATTACAAAACTGTTTTTGAAATTCCTCGATGGTTTCATTTTCCTGATTTATAAACCTACTTGACCGCATCTTCTCTGATACCCTGCATCGATAAATTTAACTAATCCTGACTTCCCTGAATCACAATCACCATGTTGTATCCCCCCACCCCCCCCCCCCCCCACCCCCCCCCCCCCCCACCCCCCCCCCCCCCCACCCCCCCCCCCCCCCACCCCCCCCCCCCCCCACCCCCCCCCCCCAAAGAAATAATTACTGACCTTTTTATAGTTATGATTTCAAAATCGTTTTTAGGAGTTCTTCCTCTGACGAAAAAAGGAAACCTGATGTACTAAGTTTTTAAACTCTCTTTTTTTGAAGATGTTGTGACACCAAACAAACAGGACCGATAACAAAGACAATCAAATATCAATTTTTAGAAAGGGACCTTGTCAGTTCATTATTATCATTATTATCTTCTTCACTTTTATATGGAAAGAGAAGATCGATAGGCACATACACTAAGGCATTGACCTTTTGACGTCAGGAGTTTAATGTAAGAATTGACAGGGGTACAAACTCCGTAAGAGTAAACAATAAAACGTATTTACCTACTTACATTCGTATTATGTTTTACTCTGTTTACTCATGTTTGGTAAGATCTCAATTCCTGTATCTTACTGGACCCTGTGTCACATCTGGTCATTGTTTACGTAATTAAATTCCTGGGGGCAATTTTCAACCCTGTTGTGGAGAGGTATATAAAGTTTTACAGGTGGGTCGAAAACAACACAGATTGGCAACGGCACTGCGGGAGTTAAAACGAGCGTGAAACCTAGCCTCAATTAATATATGTTAACAATTAAGTGTTAACTAATTAAAGATAACAATAATCTAAACAATAAGTGGTTAAGCAAAAATCTACAACGCCCACGATAAATGATTTTAAGATACGCCATTAAGCGAGACCCAATACCGAATTTATCGAAACTTCCACGGTCAAGAATAAAAGTAGTCGAATGGTAATTAAACCAACACACTTTGTTTGAAGTGAAAACTATCTTGTAGAGCGCCGGTTGAAGCGTTTTGGTAGAGGGTGTTAAAATCCTCCGGTTCGGCGTCACCGGACATTGCTAAAAGTGGTTTCCATGGAAAACGTTAATAAATCTTTGGAAAATTTGTGTTTTATTCGTATTTTATAGTCACTTTTGTGCTATATTATTAGATATATTAAACGCCTAAGACTAAATCTACGCAATGTAATATGCTAATTGAGATAATAGTATATCTATAGACTATGGAGAGCCAGACTAGCGCACGCGCAGTAGCCTGTGTACACGTATAAACTAATACATCGACTATTTCAGACTGTATTATGTGACGCGTTGGACGCTTTTTGGATAAGTATAATTTGAGTCACGTCAACAATACGTTATAGTAGCAGTGACATCTGTAATTGTAAATGTGACGCGTTGTACATTAAGTATTAGAGTGTAGAATACACAAGTAAAGTTAAATTGAGCACGTGGGAAGTTCAACTTGTGTGTACTGGATTTTGTTTATTTTAAGTGAATTTTTAATTTGACTATTATTGTAATTATTTAATTGAAGGATTACTGTTTATTTATTGAATTTAAATTCATTGACTTTAGTATAAAAGTGAGTATGAAAACATATTAATATTTTTATACAGATAAATGAATAATGAAAACAACGAATATATTTTTAAACATTGATATTAAGCGGAGACTTTAATATTAACTTCGCAGGTGACAAAAATTTATCATTAATTGATTTTTTGAATGAAACATTAGGTTTGACTATGTCTAATGATCGAAAAGTCAGTACAACAAAGTATTAAAACGACTATCGATGCTGTTTTTATACGATATTTAGATAAATTTCAATCAAACATTTTTATTTCTTATTTCAGTTACCATAAACCTATTGTATCTTTTTAGAATACAATGAAATGATTGAACGAACAGATAATCTAAGTATTGTCGAAATTAATGATGACAATGATGTAAATAATGACAAATAATGTTCAAACTTTAATTCATTGAAATTCGTGTAAATATAAATACTATGTATAATTAAGATAATTGTATATTAATTATTTTTTCAACCACTTTGTATTTATATTTTGTTCATGATTTGTTTAACCCATCATATGTAACTAATAAATAAAACATAAAAAATTTCATATAATTTTTTTTCAACCACTTTGTATTTATATTTTGTTCATGATTTGTTTAACCCATCATATGTAACTAATAAATAAAACATAACAAATGTCATATAATTTTTGCATATAGTTTAATTACTCTCAACTTAATAGTTCCGTTTTCACTTCTATCGGCAGTCCCACGACTGCTATTTTTTATATATTACTTAATCTAAAATGTCATAATAAAGTAAGCACATGTGTACCGACGTTATATACAAGTTTGGTCAATAATCAGACCACAAGTTTACGCGTTATGAGTGTTTAAAGGTGAAAAGCGCCAAAAAATCGGTACTTTATTCGTCCTTACATCATAAAAAATTGGAAGTTACGGTTTTTTAAAATAGTTTGCTTTACACAGGGGGATTCCGATAAAAATGCATATTTCTTCAGGGTTGACAGGGGATGTAAATACAAACATTTTTTCCAATACATATGGGGTCGAAAATGTTTTATTCCCGAAAAAATTTAGAATTTGTGAAACGCCTCTTTGTAGACAACACTTAGTGTTCCCTTTGAGATTTGGCCAGACAAATTCAAAGCTACTGAAACTAAATGTGTTTTTCTTCATAATAACAAAGAAGAGACCACTTCATCCAAACAAGAATGTAAAAAATATTAATTTAGAAATATTATTAAACAGCAGAAGTAGGATAAAAACCCCGACTCTTTCACAATGTAAGATAGTCGATGTTACAAAGAGCTCAGCTTTGCATCTACACAAACGGGACAATTATTGAAACTCTCATTATAGTTTTTTAAATATTATTGTTCACATTATGTGGCTATTTTATGTTAACAAAGTTATATCGACAAGGAGGTGTTCTATGAGTTATTGATAAAAATATTTGCATTCACATATTTTACCAATCATGAAAATATGCACACTTTTATCGGAATACCATGTAAGTCGAAATGCAGAAATAAATAAAATATATTGTAATGCAACTCTCGTAACTACAGCTCTACTAGTGGTTATCGTTCCACCTCGGTTATCTGTACTTTCTGATCCAAGAGTCGGGAGTAGCCAGATGATCTGTAGCGAATTAACGGTCGTCCGTTCGGAAAATCGAGAGCGCCGCACTGGTTGTGGGGACGTGCCGCCGTATTTACAGGGGATTCTACAAATCCGATTTGGCGCTGCTGACAATTATTGGCCTATTTGAGGGCGTCTGTTTCTCTGTTAGATACGCTGTGCTGTAGGTCCCTCACAGCGTGTGGTCCATTAGACATAACTGGACCGGTTTGTTAGGATTGTATTACCTGTTTTGTAATACCTATTTGTACAATCCCGATAAATAGTTGGAAAGATAATATATAACAGGTTTTATAGAATTTTATCACAAATCTAATGACACAAAAATTATTTAAAACGAATAATAAATAACTGATTTAGAGCAAATTTACTGTGACAAGAGATGGCCCACGTTGAGAGCTGCTGTTTATTCCGTTTTTGTATTGTTGGCTATTCACTGAGAACCTCAATGTGGACCATGTCTTGTCACTGTAAATCTGCCCTTTATCAGCCAATTATTATTCGATTTAAATCATTTTGGTGTCAATAGATTTGTGATTAATTTCTCTAAAACTGTTACTTTTGTAATTCTTAAACAAAATTTCGGATTTTTAATATATTCAAAGTTTAAAAGTTTTAATAGCCGCCATTTTAAAAATACTGAAGATAATTCCATGATATTGTTTCAGTAACTGGCCTTGTTCTGATAAACATTTGAGTCAAACTGGGTATTATTTAATTTATTAGTTTTAAGTTATTAACTTTTTTATAAAAAAAAATCACATACAGAGAGACAGATGGGAAACTAAGCATCGGAGACCCATGTTCAAGTGGTGAAATAATATATTTCTCTTTAACTAAGAAATAACGTGATATACCAGTATCCTGAGAGTTACGGGACACTCTATCTATTTAATACGAGAATTTCCATCCTAATTACCATTCGCACCGAGGTTAACATTTTCAATTTCAAGATTTTCACACGTGTATTCGCAAAAATAATAAATCCAAAATAACTGAGATCTCCTAGCTGGATACTACCATTTTATAATAGATAGGGTTAAAATAAAATCATAATATTTCGCAAAAACCAAACTAATCTGAGAAAATATTGAAAATTGGTTAGCAGCAAATATGCCCTTATTGAAAATTCTTGAATTATATAAACTAAAAATTTGCATTCAGAATAAGGTGAACGTCAATAAGACCGTTTGAGTGCCATAGTCCAAGAATGACTTTTCACATTACTTATACATTGCTACATTTTGGTCCGTTGACACAAAGTATGGTTGAGTAAAAGACCTGATTCTCTCAATATAAACGTTTAATATAATTTAGGGTAATTGAGACAACCCATATTTTGAAATATTCAACTAAACAGGCAAAAAGTGGCGTTGTTGCTTCGAACGCAGTTGAGTAATTGACCCTTTTCATTTTATTTAATGGGTCGTTGTGTCAACGACCTGTAGACTAAATTGTTGTATTATTTGTTATTTTCTCAGAAAGGATCGTTGAGTTAACGATTATTAGTGTAAAAGACCATCACCAATTAAACACTAGGGTGTATATTTAATGGTTACCATATGGTATATTGTTATTTTATGGAAAGAACGTCTTCTTGATGGGACACTACTGCAGCTGATGGATATAATTTCAAGGATGCTGAAGCTGACTCCATCTCTGCTGACGGTAGCGAGCCTCCAGGAGTCCGACAGTGATTTAGCGTGCTGAGGGTGTACAGGGGGTGACAGCAGGTTGAGGCTAGGGGAGCAACCAAACCCTGAAATTCGAAGCCGCCCCGCCAGATGGGCCCGAGATCACTGGACCGTGCCTCTCCAAACAATGCACTACCGCCACTTGCTTTTTTATCAATACCACTAGCACTACCATGTGTCACAGCCTCTTTGATAAATACCCGTCACCAAAACAACGCTGGCTGTGTGATTTAATTGACACTTCCCCGAAGGGCGGTAGTTAGAGGCTATTGTTGCGGGCGCTCCGTGATTGTGTACGTTCATCCCCGATAATTCATCTTTCGACAGAAACTGAGTTTGATTTTCCAAATTAACAATCATGTGATAATTACTTCAATATTTAATTTCAGGAGTACATCCCATTGTTTTTCTCATTCAGAAAAAATGCATCCTCGAGGAGCTCATTGAATATTTTTATGTGGAGTCTTCCAGCTATAATAACAGTTTTTTAAAATAATTATATTGGCTATAACTTATCTTAATGAGTATATTAAATGTGTGTAATGTTTAAATCCTAATATAATTTACGGCAAAACGGAAATTGCCTTTTTAGTTATAGGTTAATAAATTTGATATTATTAATAATTATTAAAAACATTATTGAAATCAATCTTAGCCTTGTACAACTACTAAATTATTAAAAGTTTTCAAATTTCAAATGTTTAAAGTTATATTTATATTATAAACTGTTTACTTTTCTCAAAATTTGAAATTTGTTCTAACTTGTTTACAAATTTAAAAATTAATTATCTTTTTGTCAACTAGTTAAAACAAGCTACAACTTTTTTTTAATTTCTTTAGTACAGTTTCTCAGAATAAATTTAAAAAAAATTAAATTGTCACTTATTTCTCAAATAATAATAAATTATGAGCTGAACTAAAATAAAACAATATTCGTTTATAAGCTACTTTGAAATATTCTAAAAGAAAAACAATTAAATCTTATATCTTTAAAGTAAAAAGAAAAAACTATATTTTACGTGAAAATGAAATTACAAATAAGTAATTTTACAATATTTTATATATTATTTGCATACATGCAATTCTTATATAAAGTAGCTACTCTTGTTCTTTCACACATGTATACCTGTCTTGGACCAGAACCACTTTCTTTTTTGCAAAATTTTTTTTCTATCAAGAGATATACAGTATTGTTTCGGAAAAACTGATTACAAGGTTCAATTGAAACATGTGCACACAGACTAACACATTTTAAACTTCAGATTAGAAACTGTATAAAATATAAGTTTTGTTCTTAATATTCAATTAATAGACGTGATATTGTAACAAAATATTGATGTAAATTCGTACTACATGCAAGGTTTTATCTTGTAAGATGCCACGAACTCAAATTTCAACTCTCCAGGAAGTCGCAAAGGAAGTTAAAGATTCGTTTACCAATTTTCAAATAAAATCCAAATTTGGATTATATTATTTTAAGATTTCATACACAAATATTAATAGTTGTGTTTTACTTTTAAAAGCAGTAAAAGCGCCATAAGAGGGTAAATTGGGACTTTTTTTTATAAAAATTCAAACTTTTAGTGACATTTTTATATATCCAGTTTTTGAGGGCCAGTGTAGAGATAGTTCCAATGCGTATTAAGAAACTTCCAAGTATTTCGAACTGGAAGAGTTCTTTTGGAAATTCAAAGTGATTTATAAGTATCGGTTTTTTTAATTATTTTTAAAGCCGAATGGTAGTATACAAGTAATAGACTAGGGGAACGGCATTAAATTTCGATCAGCTGCTTCTATTCCCTATTCCTAGTCGAGCAGTCAGTGTGTGGCAAGCTAGTGGATCTGTATCAATATAATTTTTCTTATCAAATGTGATTTTACGTTTATTGCCAGATTTATATCTTCAGAATTTAAGGTGTTTGAACGATCACATGATTCCGAATTTGGGAATATACAGGTGTTCAAAATTGTGTGCACAATGAAGGAATCTAGGAAACTATAAGAAATACAGCAAAGATTAAATGGACAAAGTTGTGCGTAATAACAAGACCAACAACTTAATGAGGTCGATTTGATAAATGGTTGCGCCGTTCAGTCGCTGCGCTCAAACCAAAATGTTTTTGGTCAAAAATCGCTATTATTAGTACCTATATTAAAACTTTTTTGCAAGAAATGTCTTCTAATTTTTTTAAATATTACAATTGAAGAGTTTTTTTCCATCATAGACCAGCAAGCAGGAGGTGCAGGGTTCGAGACATTTTTTTACATTGAACGACTCATTCTTTATGTATTAAATTACAAATTTTCATTGCTTTAAAAAAATAGCCTTTTTTATAATTTCCTCGTGGTTTTCATCAAATAATTCATAAAGCCCCGATTTCGTAGCCTATCGTTGTGTGAAGGGAATTTTTATTTACTATTCAGATAGTTAGTAAGCCTGATTGCACACAGTGTTGGAATCAGCTGTTTAGTGAAATATGAAAAAAACCTTACAAGTTCAGTCTAAAAACGACTGTTACTGAAATTTTTTGGCCGATTAACACAACAGCTTGTTAGTTTCAAAAATGTCAATTTCTCTTTGAGCGCAGCGAGTGAACGACGCAACCAATAATCGACGGGTATGAGTAGAAACAGAAAAATCGCCAACGTAAAAATCTAAGCGAGTTATTTCAAGTGAAGACAACTTAATTCGCTAACAATGCCTGAGCATGCAAAGTTTACCTGTAACTTTTTGAAACATCGTTCAACATTCTTTTTGGGTTTTACATTCCCTAAAATTATGGGTATATAAAATGGGGTTAGAATGAACCCTTTACGCTTTATGTCCGTAAAAAATTATGTTGTAGGAATTTGTTTATACATTTATCTAATAAAATGAAAATGAAAATGTTTACTTGTTTATAACAAAACCGAGAAATAATGGCAATCTTTTAACAAATCATATTAATTTGGTCATATTTTTCCACATATAAAATAATACAGTGGCCTCAGAGAAGCTAGAGGCGATTTCTCTTTAACCAAGATGTAAGACTTGTTAAGAACTTACCAAATTTAGGCGGTTGTATTCTGCGCAACATTACTTACTGTTCATGAATTCAAAACTATGTAATAGTGAAAAACCTGTAATTTTGAAGATAAGAAACTATTCAAGGATTAAATTAATTCAAGGACCACATTAATTTGTTGGTCGTGTAATTGAGCACAATTTGTTCATTTAATCTTTGAGGTATCTCTCATAGTTTCCAAGATCCCTTAAACGAGCATACAATTTGGAGTACACTGTATATTTGCACATTCGGAATTATGTGACCGTTCGATCAGTAATATTTTTTCAAAAATGTTCAAGAAGCACCATAGTCATACCGTGTTTTTGTTTTTTTCTTTTTTTTGAGGGGGAGTCTACGAATGTCCTATACACTTTCATGGGCTAGTTTGGATTTTTTGCTAATATTTTTATATTTTCATTTTTATTCCACTAAAAACGACCTGCCTGTTGTCACCTGAGTCAGAACGTAGGATCAACACGTAGGCTAAACGCCACGTAACGCTAGCTAGCTGGTGGCGGTCGCGTGCTGGCAGACTAGCTGCCGTGTTGGAGAGGGGGAGCATCACCGCTAGCCAGGCCACCATATGCCACTTGCTCCCCTAACCAGATCACTCAAGTCGCATCGATTACAAAGGCAGTCACAATTGCCCGAGCGCTTTTTGAACCACTTGTCAAAAGGTCACCCCACGGACCATTCGTCGCTACGGGTTATCCATTCACTTCTGCTATACAATCATATCTTGTGCGGGTTAGTTTTACAAATCTAAAGCCGTCTTGTTGAGTCAGTATTATCTTTTGTAGACTGCTTGTTGTAGTCTTGATACCAAAATTCATAATCAATATTTTGAAAATCGAGAGTTTATTAATCATTTCAATGTATTTCGCTTCATATGGCAAAAATAATAGAGTGTGCAATTATGAATAGGATTATACTCAATTCTTAGTTTTCGTCTCAGATGTAAAATGAAAATATTGTATATCGAATTTTTTAAATGGTTCTTTCTTCAAAAATAAACATGTAACAGATTGAAAATTTTTGAATAATATCTAAATATTATGTGTATATTAAATTTTTCTATCGATAAAAAATAAAACTTTACAAGCCCTCCTTTAAATAAAACATGCATTAGAATAAATTTTGATAAAATAATTATTGTTAGTGGAATAATAAAATGTATTTCAACATTTTTTAAACAATAATTAAACTTTTGTGAATTTCAAATGTACTAACAATGCAATATTAATATTTTGTAGTAATTAATTAATTACTCAATAAAAAGTGGTAGTTTTAATGGTTTCTTTATATTTCTGTATTTAATAGACTCGCAATTTTCTTATATAGAAGTTATTACCAAGTTTTTAATTTTTAATAAAAATTGCATTTGCCCTATTACATTATTATTTAAAACGCATCTACTAATTTAATTACACAAGTGCTAATAGTTTGTTTATGAACAACTACATAATTGTAGATTCCTGACAACATTTTCTGGATAAACTGTGTTTAAGCGTTTAATGTTTTTCCCCCAGGTCAATATTACATCGTAAATTACCAACATAGTATTTAACTCATTGTTACTCTCTATTGCATCATTTACAATATTGAGCACTTGTAAGATCCACTAGAAAACCCAAAGAACATTTTTGATAAAGAGACGATGAACAAAGAAATAACCTGAAAATGGCATTTCTATACATAAGAACCAGTAGAGATGATCTGAAATCTCAACAATGTGCACACACGGTACCATGTGCTACATGAGTGTCTGGTACCCACCAGCAGAGATGAGCTGTTATCTCCACAATGTCTACACACTGTACCATTTGCTAGCTGCGTCTCTGGTACGTACCAGCAGAGATGAGCTGTAATCTCTACAATGTCTACACACGGTACCATTTGCTAGCTGCGTCTCTGGTACGTACCAGCAGAGATGAGCTGTAATCTCTACAATGTCTACACACGGTACCATTTGCTAGCTGCGTGTCTGGTACGTACCAGCAGAGATGAGCTGTAATCTCTACAATGTCTACACACGGTACCATTTGCTAGCTGCGTGTCTGGTACGTACCAGCAGAGATGAGCTGTAATCTCTACAATGTCTACACACGGTACCATTTGCTAGCTGCGTGTCTGGTACGTACCAGCAGAGATGAGCTGTAATCTCTACAATGTCTACACACGGTACCATTTGCTAGCTGCGTGTCTGGTACGTACCAGCAGAGATGAGCTGTAATCTCTACAATGTCTACACACGGTACCATTTGCTAGCTGCGTGTCTGGTACGTACCAGCAGAGATGAGCTGTAATCTCTACAATGTCTACACACGGTACCATTTGCTAGCTGCGTGTCTGGTACGTACCAGCAGAAATGAGCTGTAATCTCTACAATGTCTACACACGGTACCATTTGCTAGCTGCGTGTCTGGTACGTACCAGCAGAGATGAGCTGTAATCTCTACAATGTCTACACACGGTACCATTTGCTAGCTGCGTGTCTGGTACGTACCAGCAGAGATGAGCTGTAATCTCTACAATGTCTACACACGGTACCATTTGCTAGCTGCGTGTCTGGTACGTACCAGCAGAGATGAGCTGTAATCTCTACAATGTCTACACACTGTACCATTTGCTAGCTGCGTGTCTGGTACGTACCAGCAGAGATGAGCTGTAATCTCTACAATGTCTACACACGGTACCATTTGCTAGCTGCGTGTCTGGTACGTACCAGCAGAGATGAGCTGTAATCTCTACAATGTCTACACACGGTACCATTTGCTAGCTGCGTGTCTGGTACGTACCAGCAGAAATGAGCTGTAATCTCTACAATGTCTACACACGGTACCATTTGCTAGCTGCGTGTCTGGTACGTACCAGCAGAGATGAGCTGTAATCTCTACAATGTCTACACACGGTACCATTTGCTAGCTGCGTGTCTGGTACGTACCAGCAGAGATGAGCTGTAATCTCTACAATGTCTACACACTGTACCATTTGCTAGCTGCGTGTCTGGTACGTACCAGCAGAAATGAGCTGTAATCTCTACAATGTCTACACACGGTACCATTTGCTAGCTGCGTGTCTGGTACGTACCAGCAGAGATGAGCTGTAATCTCTACAATGTCTACACACTGTACCATTTGCTAGCTGCGTGTCTGGTACGTACCAGCAGAGATGAGCTGTAATCTCTACAATGTCTACACACGGTACCATTTGCTAGCTGCGTGTCTGGTACGTACCAGCAGAGATGAGCTGTAATCTCTACAATGTCTACACACGGTACCATTTGCTAGCTGCGTGTCTGGTACGTACCAGCAGAAATGAGCTGTAATCTCTACAATGTCTACACACGGTACCATTTGCTAGCTGCGTGTCTGGTACGTACCAGCAGAAATGAGCTGTAATCTCTACAATGTCTACACACGGTACCATTTGCTAGCTGCGTGTCTGGTACGTACCAGCAGAGATGAGCTGTAATCTCTACAATGTCTACACACGGTACCATTTGCTAGCTGCGTGTCTGGTACGTACCAGCAGAGATGAGCTGTAATCTCTACAATGTCCACACATGGTACCATGTGTCTCAGGTACACACCGGCAGAGATTATCTGTAATCTCAACAATGTCTACACACGGTACCATTTGCTAGCTGCGTGTCTGGTACGTACCAGCAGAGATGAGCTGTAATCTCTACAATGTCCACACATGGTACCATGTGTCTCAGGTACACACCGGCAGAGATTATCTGTAATCTCTACAATGTCTACACACGGTACCATGTGTCTCTGGTACGCACCAGCAGAGATTAGAGATGGGCAGTAGCCTCTCCACAGTCCACACGCACGATGCCACTTGCTACCCTCTCAGTCTTTTATACGCTAACGATGTAGTGCCCTCTTCATTACACTGACAATGCCGCCTGCACCCTCTCCCCCACACACTCGTAGGCTAACATGTCAATGTGTTTTATAACCGATTGTTGCTCCCCGTCGCGTCGAGTCGCGTGCGTGTGTGACAGGGAGCACTCGGAATCTGTTCATATGTCCAACAATAGAAGTAGAATGCTTCTTCTCTGTATAAAATATGAACGTCTTATTGAAATTACTTCAGAAAATATTTCAGTATGTACTCATAAATGAATAAATGTTTATTTAAATGTATGCTTAGTATTATTATTAACTAATGGAATTACGCTATGAACGAAATCTACGAATAATGCAATAAATTTAGAGTAAAGTAAAAGTCAGTGAATAATAAAACGTAATTCTTAAAACATCAAAACCAATTAGATTGTCATATTACTGATACTTACCATCCATCGTTAAATGTTTCAGAAAGTGTAAACATAGATTGTTTTACTTTGTTTTGTAAAATATAATGATGACAAATGTCCGATATCGTAATATCCTTTCGAATCACCTATCGTCAGTAACAATCTTAAACAAAGACATAATTAGATGTTTCACACAATTAAAACAGGAATGTTTGAACTTTCTATCTGAACATCTAAAACAACTTCATTTAATATGCGCTAAGCAGCTCAGAATTGGGCAGGATTGTATTGTGACTAAATTAGGAATCTAATCAAGTTTTCAAGGACCTAGCCTTGTTTATGAAAATAAGATCAGTTCTATTTTTATAAAAGATGTTAAATTCAATTTATACTTGTTAATATAACGTTATTAAAAGAGGTTTGTTATGCTTGTTTTAAGGCAATGAAGTAACTTAATGTTGGAAGTTAGTCTAAATGTTTAAAACAAAGTAAAAACATTTCAAGACAATACAAATTTTTAAGTACATTTTTTCAAACAAGCGTAATAATAATTAACAATACTGAGAAATAATAAATTCGTATTTTTTTAAATTGAGAAAAACTGCCCCATTTGGTTAAAACTCTAAATTTACCTAAATAATTACATACAAACATTGATTGTTATTCTTTTTTGGATATTAATTATTACGCACATTTGTGCACTCTGACATTTTTTTCTTAAAATATTTGCCCTTGAGTAGAGACATAAAGCCATAATCTAAAAAAAAAAACTAAAATTTCCGCATAAACTTAATATTGAAATCAGATTCAGAAAGTAACTAAGAAAATAGAACGACAGATCTGAATATTAGCAGAGAGTATATTTAATCTTCTGACAATTAAATAGCCGTCTTATGTTATTGTACAACGCGGGTGGGAACAGGTCTAGCCTTATGGACACCGTACATCAGAGACCATACTTAAATTCACCCTGAATGTTTTAGGAATAAACTGGTATTAAACTATAAAATTGGATATTAAAAAAAAATAAAAAATCGCTATTTTTGAAATTATAATACCTCCGTCTAGCCCTCTTTGCAAAGGAAAGAAGGCCAATTTATCCTCCAGAAATTAAAAAAAATATTTTAATAAGCATGGGGAAGATTGTACATCGATAGCTCAATCCGTATTAACTCAGTAAAATAAGGCAAAATAAGAATGCAACCTCGGAATGAAAGATAATAAGCTGAAAATTTGCATACGTCTTTATTTTGATGGTATAAAACTTACCCCAAAAGTCTCATATAATCACGTGTACGCGTCTTTAGATATTTAAGGTCAAAGTTCACGAAAATCAGTTTTTTGCAAATATCTCGTTTCCCTTACGCTAAATGACTTTGAAGGTGGTTAGAGAAATTGTAGAACGGAAAATTCTCTTCAACTTTTGTAAAAGGTAATTTTATGTACGTTCAACCCTTTTTGAGATACAGCGCAAAGAGTAGGGAACCGCTTACCTGTATATACTATAATGCGAGGTCAGCCAGTAGAATACAATAAATAAATGAGTTATATTGTTAATTATTCACTTACTATTATTATTATTACTTAGTACTATTAGTATTGTTAGCATTGTTATCATTATTATTAAATTTTTATTATTATTTAATATACCTAGACGAAACCACTACAACATATATCATCGATGGTGGATTTCTCTTGCATCGCGTTGTATGGAATAAAGATGATACTATCTCTGATATTTTGAATAAATACGTCAAATATTTACAAACACATTATGGGTCAAGTATCGTTGTTGTATTTGATGGTTACTCAGATTACACTAAGGACATTAAAGCAATATGGAACAATTAAGAAGAACTGCTGGTGTTTCAAAATCTTACGAACTCCGCTTTGATGAAACAATGGAGGTGGCATTCAGCCAAGAAAAGTTTTTATCGCATTCATCTAATACAAAAATATTTATAGACATTATTATCAACAAATTAAAAACTGTTAATATCACTACAACAGTTTTACAACTGTTAATATCTCTGTTAATATCAGAGATGATGCTGATGTTCTCATTGTAGAAAACAGCTATTGCAGAGTCTGAACTTAAAAAAAAAAACTTCTGTCATTATAAGGGAAGATATTGATTTGCTAGTTATCTTGATAGGACGTGCTCAATCACATCAACAAGAATATATTTTTTTTTAATGGGTAAGGGTAATGTGGAGACAAAACTGGATTCATCGAAAAGTTTTGATAAATACCCTCATTCTAGGAAAACACATATTATTTTTACACGCGTTTAGTGGATGTGATACGACTTCTGCGCTTTATAACAAAGGTAAAATATCGTTTATTAAAATGTTAGAAAAAAAAATCACGATTTAAATCAATCAGCTTAATTATAAAAAAAACTGCTCTGTACAAGAAATATTTGAAAATGGAGTACGTAATTTTCTTAGCAACGTATAATGCTCCGAAATCAGAAGTGTTTTCGATACACTCAGTTCATCAAATCAACAAGACTCAACTAACCAGTGCAGTTATCAAGTCTTCCACCTTCAAGTACAGCAGCTCGTCAGCATATCCTTCGTGTCTATTATCAGACCCAACTTTGGTTGGGAAATGATTTAGAACCCCAGGAATTCGGCTGGGTAGTTCAAACAACGTTAACCAATAACAATAACCAATAACAACATTATTACCACCAGCACCAGAAGAACTGCTGAATACAATATTTTGCAATTGCAAGAAAGGTTGTGGTTCTAATTGCGGATGCAGGAAATCAGGATTGCGATGCACTTTAATTTGTGGGCAGTGTACTGGACAATCATGCCTCAACGCCTCATCAACTTCAGATGGTTTCAATGAATATGCACCTGAGATTCTTGAATCTTTCTATTCTGATACTTTAGTAAACGAGAATGATGATAATGAATCCGATATTGAACAGCCAGAGGAAGAAGAAAAAGAAAAAGAAGAAGAAGAAGACGATGAACAGAAGATAATTAAAACAAAAATATTAATCATTAATAATGAAAACAAATATTTTATATTTGTAATTATAATAAATTGATTATTGGATCAATAAATAAATACATAATTGAAATTCATTTGAAATATTTCTTTTAATATTGTATGTTTGGTAAAAATTAAAATAAATATTATGTAGAGAATATATAATTTACAATTAATATCTATAAATATGGTCTATTAAATAATAAATAATAATAATGATAATAATAAAAATTTAATAATAATGCTAACAATACTAATAGTACTAAGTAATAATAATAATAGTAAGTGAATAATTAACAATATAACTCATTTATTTATTGTATTCTACTGGCTGACCTCGCATTATAGTATATACAGGTAAGCGGTTCCCTACTCTTTGCGCTGTATCTCAAAAAGGGTTGAACGTACATAAAAAAAAACCTTTTACAAAAGTTGAAGAGAATTTTCCGTTCTACAATTTCTCTAACCACCTTCAAAGTCATTTAGCGTAAGGGAAACGAGATATTTGCAAAAAACTGATTTTCGTGAACTTTGACCTTAAATATCTAAAGACGCGTACACGTGATTATATGAGACTTTTGAGGTAAGTTTTATAACATCAAAATAAAGACGTATGCAAATTTTCAGCTTATTATCTTTCATTCCGAGGTTGCATCCTTATTTTACCGGACTATATGGAATATATACAGGTGTATCAGGACTTAATTGACACCCTGTATGTAAATATCCCGGCCATTTAAGAAACTTTAATACTGTCCATTCACTTAAGACCTAATTCTTCTTTCTTGGGATCTATTTATAACAGATATAATAATTTTTTTGTTTGATGCAGATCGGTAACAGGATGCTGTCTCGATGAGCTGATAATTTACAAGGACAGGATGCCGTGTATTAGACGACAGCCCCAACACCGCCCCGGGGGTCCGCTAACATTATCATTCTAATTCGGAGACCGCCTCCGGTGGGCACATGATCACGGCGATTGTGTTCCCATCTGGCGACAAAAACTGCAACAGGGAGCCCTCTGTCACTTCCGAGTGGCAATAGTCGTGTGGCACTTGTTTGGTCAGGTGCTGGGTGCTCACACAATAGTGTCACTTCCTGCACTTGTCCATCCTACAGTTACATATATTTGGTGGCGACCATTGACAGAACAGGACTTTAGATCCATGAATTACTTTAGACCTTGTGTCCTACTGAATTCTGTCGCCTTTTGTAGCATGATAAGATGTCCGCAGATGCCAGTGACCCGTGAAGTCAATGGCGCAGTGTAGCGGGTACGACGGTTATCGCAAGATAACCGGATCAAGTGAAGTCGAGCGTGGCTGCTGCTTGGATGGGTGGCCGCTGAGCGATCCTGTCCTTGCAAGCAGCCCGCCTGCCCGGCCGTTGGTGGTGGTTCGGAAGTCACCTTTAAGCCGTTGGTCCCCAGGTTAAAAGTTAGAGAGGGCTTTTTAGCCCTATTTTCACCTGGTAAAATGAAACATTCTTCAACTTTAGCTTTCAGTCTACAATACAAGCAGCAACGACCACTGGTTTTTTTACTAAAAATGTTGCGTATTAAAGTCCTATGACCATTCACTCGTATATACGCTGAGATAAACAGATCCTGCGCATCATGATCATGAATGACGAGGGACGTTGTAAGTCTAGTTTTGTTGACTCAAAAATATTTTAATTACAACTCTGTAATTAGTTTTAAAAGAAGACACGAAATTACATTTTTGTTTTAAACTAATGCATTTCAATTCACTATTTTCGTTTTTTTTTACTACTACTATCTTTGGTTTTTCGATTAAGGGAATCAAAGTACTATAGTAAAAATATCCTTCAAATCGCACAAATATTGATCCAACCCTACTCTAAAGGAGACTCAAATTATATTGTAGAACACGATGATTGGTTTTTTTTAATTAGAAAAACAACGAAAGAATTGAAAAAATGACACGAAGGCAGTAAAGGTATCCTGATTGCTTGATTGATAGAACGCGTTGTTCTCCGCTCTGGAGCCTCTGTTTTATACTCACGAGGATACTCCCGCATTGTGGAGGCGATCGTGATGACGTACGTTATCTCAGGCGAAGTACTAAAATGCAAAAAATTCATTTAAGAAAGCAAATGTTATCCAAAACCAATCCCACACAAATTTTAGAACAGCGTCATATTTAAAAAGTGATTGTATTAAACAATCCATTCTTTAGCTATACTGTATACATACATATTTCCCATAATGTAGTTTTATATATGTCAAGTAAATATTCCGTAAGTAATAAAAGGAAGTAGTCACGCTTTAGTATTTCACATCCTAACAATAACGATTTCGATAGTTCATTATCGATAGGTACTCTGCATATCCGGTATGTTATGAGTACTACCATATTGTGTTTATGTATATACGAGGTTGTACAATCTTTGAAAGTATGAACCACAAGTTGTATCCAATGTTTTATGTACCACATCGTTAATTTGAGTGTATTTAAAATTTTGCGCCGCCTTCAAACATTTTGTGGTATTGGCAGTTAATAATTTTCAAAGTTTTTTCAAAGTAATTTTTTTTATTTCCTTATCTCACTACTAACACTGTTTACATGTTTGTGAAGTCGGTTTATATTTATTGGCTAATGTTTTATAACCTTTACATTACTTTAGGAATACTGATGAATATGTCCGGGACTAGCACCTGACGTTTAGAGACTCCTATCAAGTAGATATGCAATTTTCTAGGAAGACGTGCCAATTCTACGTGGATTATTCATTTAATCAAGGCAACAAACTTTGACTTGATAAGGATTCCTAGAGGAACGTCATCTGGAACCCTGACATAAACAGGGAAATCTACCTGAAATCACATAGGAAACCTTTACCTATTTAAAAAATTGTAATCTCTATTCTATATTGTGTCTCTACTAGGATAGAATCCTCACTGCCTCTCACAGACACGTCACCCTGAACATTACTATGAAACACGTTGTACCATAGAAACTGTTTTGCAAATGACGTCATCGGAAGAAAAGTACATCTTGGCAACTTATTCCATAGCCGTGCTCCATGTCATATTTCTAAATAATAATGAGAGGCGTTACTGGAGCCATTATGTGTATTAGGATGCTTCCCACAGCAATTCTGATAATTTAAAGAGATTTGAAAACTTGAAAATTTACCACTCAATGCTGTCTCATTACTATTGTATGGATTCCACATTGCTTCCATCAGGGACAGAAATCGGTTAGATGCTCTCTAACTTGTCTCGAATGAGTAGAAGGAATCGAATGTGTGTCAAACGCTGATGGTTGCCCACCAAACTGTCTCAAAAAGGAGCAAAATGTGTCATGCGCTGGAGATGCTGATGGTTTTAATCCAAACTGTCACAGAGGAGTAAAATGTGTCATGCGCTGGAGATGCCGATGGTTTCCATCCAAACTGTCACAGAAGAGTAAAATGTGTCATGCGCTGGAGATGTTGATGGTTTCCATCCAAACTGTCAAAGAAGAGTAAAATGTGTCATGCGCTGGAGATGTTGATGGTTTCCATCCAAACTGTCACAGAAGAGTAAAATGTGTCATGCGCTGGAGATGCTGATGGTTTCCATCCAAACTGTCACAGAAGAGTAAAATGTGTCATGCGCTGGAGATGCTGATGGTTTCCATCCAAACTGTCACAGAAGAGTAAAATGTGTCATGCGCTGGAGATGCTGATGGTTTCCATCCAAACTGTCACAGAAGAGTAAAATGTGTCAGTCGCTGGAGATGCTGATGGTTTCCATCCAAACTGTCACAGAAGAGTAAAATGTGTCATGCGCTGGAGATGCTGATGGTTTCCATCCAAACTGTCACAGAAGAGTAAAATGTGTCATGCGCTGGAGATGCTGATGGTTTCCATCCAAACTGTCACAGAAGAGTAAAATATGTCATGCGCTGGAGATGCTGATGGTTTCCATCCAAACTATCTCTAAAGAGTAAAACTTGTGGATACGCTGATGGCTGATCTCCAAATTTTTTGGGAGGAACACGTGTGTCACACGCTCGCTGAAGACCCTGATGGTTGTTGCTCTTCTAACTCTCTAGGAAGAGTAGAACATGTGTCAAATGCTGGAGATGCTAATGGTTGCCCCCTCATACCAACTGATAAGAGGAGTAAACGCGTGCCAGACGCTGGAGACGTTGATCGTTGTCCTCCTAACTCTTTAGGAGTAGAACATGTGTCAGGCGCTGGAAATGCTGTTGGTTGTCCTCCAAACTCTGTAGGAGGAGTAGAACATGCGTCAGACGCTGGAGATGCTGACAACTGCTCTTCAGTTGTCTAGGAGAACAGATTAGTAAGAGAGTTAAAAGTGAAGATTCCCGAATAAAATTAGAAGAAGCTGTTAAATCTAGCAACGTCCATCCGAATAACTTGACTGAATTATAGCATGTAAGGATATAGATAAGATACCTATTTAGAAATCATGATATGATAAGTGATTTATTGCTCTAAATAAAAAAATAAATTCATACCCTATCGATGAAGGTTTCTTTTATGATAAGCTCACAATACATGATGAAGAGAACTAGTTTCATCCAATTAATAGTCATTACTAGTTTCATCCAATTAAAACTAGTAATGAATAAAATCGCATCGGTAGTAAAAATATCACCGCCCTCACGTACTGAAAAGAGTTTACGGGTTGTGTAAACTGCAGTGAATTTAACCCGGAGCTCAGGAGGGTAAAACAATTTTAAAGGGCGACAAGCGCCCATTTGTTTTGAAACCGGGGAAAAAGCAATATGTAAAGTGAAAGTGAGACAAGATGGATAAGTAAATTTAACCGTGTCGAGCGCGGATGAATAGTTATGAATACAAACCGGTTTATAAATACAAACAGCCAGTAGGCCGGTGACGGGAGGTGCAGTTTGAAAAATGCAGCGTGCCAGGGCGTTAGGGTGAGTGCCGAGTAGGGGGGGGGGGGGTTGATTGCGCTCGTTTGTCGAGCCAATTACGGCTCACGTGAGTGCAATTGCAATCGACTAACGGCCGCTTTTATTCCATTATTAATATCCTGTAAGCCCAATAACTGTAATGTTTTGAATATAACTCAGTCCGCGCTAATATTTATACCAAATATTGCTGCTCTGTTCATAGGTTTATCTAGCATGGATGACGTTCGGTGTTTGCTTTACGATCGCTCCACTTATTTGTTTGCTCTCCAATAAGAGTGGGTTTAAACTCTCGCATTCGATATTCGATATTCGGTTAGAACATACATTTTCGGATGTATCGTCTTATTGTGAGAAAGTGAGAAAGTATTTTGAGGTAGGTTGAATAAAGCAAACAAAGTTTCTTTACCTCTAAGATCCTATTTCGTAAAATAAATAATAAATCAGGAACGGTTTAAGTTAGACTATTGGTCTGTAATTTTCCACGTTTGTATCACCTTATTATAGGGTGTAACTTTCAGCAAAATGACCGTGCTCTACTTTGACAGAAGTGGTATATACGACAGTAGCAAAGCACGTATTTATTCAATTATTTATAATCCGTTCGTAAAAAATAAGGTTTTAATACTGTTGTCATTTTACAAGCTACCTTTTATGTGTCATGGCTTTGTTATTTTCTCGTTTATTTTCATGAAATTCTGAAACCAACCCATTTAAAAAATCGCCATTTTTAACTATTAACTAAAGATTTTTTCTTAAGTAGAAATTTAAATCCAGAAAACATACAAACTTTTAACAACCCGAATCAAAGTTATGATTAAAATATAAAATAAACACAGACGCTTCACGAAAGGAAATATACCAAAAAGGTAGAGGAAACTTTTTTGTTATCGCCATTTTAAACACATCCCCACATTTTTGAATGCCCTGTTTATTACAAGGACTAATATAAAACAGCTAAGGTATTAAAGAAGGGAATAGTGGCGTCGCGGGTTGTACAAAGTTTTCCAAGGGGATGGTCGGATGTACAAACTACCTCTCAGCTCGTGTATCTAAGACATGATGAAGAAATGCAAGAAGATACCAAAGACAATCATGGACACATTATAGAAAACATTGAAAACTTTCTAGAAGACATCGAAGACTTGCAAGAAGATACCAAAGACAATCATGAAGACATGCTAGAAAACATTAAAAACATTCAAGAAGACATTGAAGACTTGCGAGAAGATACCAAAGACAATCATGAAGACATGCTAGAAAACATTGAAAACATTCAAGAAGACATCGAAGACTCGCAAGAAGATACCAAAGACAATCATGAAGACATGCTAGAAAACATTGAAAACATGCAAGAAGGCATCGAAGACTTGCAAGAAGATACCAAAGGCAATCATGAAAAATGCTAAAAAACATTGAAGACGCGCAAAAAGACATCGAAGATTTGCAAGAAGATACCCAAGACAATGATGAAGACATAAAGAAAACATCGAAGACGTCGAAAACTCTCAAGTTCGAATATATTATGAAGGCACGTTAGAAGACATCGAACAATAAAGAGTTACTGTGAAAAGTACCAGGAAAGGTGCTTCACCTCATCCTTCATCCTTCATCGTGCAAGTGGAAAACAGACATTTGGGAGTTTAAGGCGACAGTTTAACGATTGAAATAAATTTGAATTACATTTAATTAATGTAATGTAACATTAATGCATACAAAAGAAAGTTCTTGTACAATTCCTTATTCCATTCTCGAGACATCCTGCGGATAGTAAGGCTTCACTAACGCTCCGCAGTATCTCCTCATAGAGTGACATGCAACATTACCGAATTCGATTGCCCTTTGTAATAGTGAAATGTGCAGAATTTCAAGTCTATAGCTCATAACCTCAAAAGTAACCCTGATAATAATTCCTAAACTTATGTATTTGTCATTATTAAAAATCTGCAAATATACTTTATAGTTATGCACTTGCAGACCATCTCCTATTGCATATTCAGATCTTCGTTGAGCCATAGAATATTAGTTTATCGATCGGAAGTGGGGCAAGAGATAACATTAGTTTCTAATAGGGCTGGGACAATTAGAGAGCCGAGGGGAGGACACTGGGCAATTTGTAACCCGAGACCAGATGAAGGCTAGCTTATTAACATTTTTAGGAGGGTGGCAGCGCTGGTATGATTCAGAAAATCAATTATTCAGGGACACATCTGCTGCGAGACTAGCACGCGTGTATAACACAATCAATGTTATTGTATTGTACAGCCCTTACCATTAGGACAGATCACTCCTCCGTAACACAGAAGTAGTCACGGATACACTTGTGCTTCTTGAGTATTAACACATTAACATTGTTACAAGATTAAAGAGATTGTTAGCGTGATGATGTAATGTTATTGTCTTGTACAGCCCTTACCATTAGGACAGATCACTCCTCCGTAACACAGAAACAGTCACGGATACACTTGTGCTTCTTGAGTATTAACACATTAACATTGTTACAAGTTTAAAGAGATTTTTAGTGTGATGATGTAATGTTATTGTCTTGTACAGCCCTTACCATTAGGACAGATCACTCCTCCGTAACACAGAAGTAGTCACGGATACACTTGTGCTTCTTGAGTATTAACACATAGATTTTGTTACAAGTTTAAAGAGATTGTTAGTGTGATGATGTAATGTTATTGTATTGTACAGCCCTTACCATTAGGACAGATCACTCCTCCGTAACACAGAAACAGTCACGGATACACTTGTGCTTCTTGAGTATTAACACATTAACATTGTTACAAGTTTAAAGAGATTGTTAGCGTGATTATGTAATGTTATTGTACTGTACAGCCCTTACCATTAGGACAGATCACTCCTCCGTAACACAGAAGTAGTCACGGATACACTTGTGCTTCTTGAGTATTAACACAAAACATTGTTACAAGTTTAAAGAGATTGTTAGTGTGATAATTTAATGTTATTGTACTGTACAGCCCTTACCATTAGGACAGATCACTCCTCCGTAACACAGAAACTGTCACGGATACACTTGTGCTTCTTGAGTATCAACACATTAACTTTGTTACAAGTTTAAAGAGTTGTTGGAAAAAGAGTATAATTTAACTGTAATACCACAACAGTCGTAATTGAGACCCAGGGAATACAATATCAATATATTTCACTGCATATCAAGTTTCATATATTTTGAGACTGTTACACTTAAGCTTGCAGGTTTGATACTCAAAGAGAGCTAATATTATATGTTTTAATCGTCTGCTGACAGCCAACACCCGCGTAGTGTTGCTGTACGCTAGTTTTCTGAGCGTCAGTGAAGGCGATTATTTTCTGTTTTGGTTGTTTTTCATTTTCCATTTTGACTTTCCTCTCATTATGACCTCCGACTTCTATTCCGTTCATTTAGAAAGGATTCAACTTATTCGCCATTTCAAATTAATTTTGATTCATCTGCCTTAAGACTTTGGAGGTCATCTTCAATTACCTCTATAGTGATGTTGAGGTGTCCTAATCGAAATTTAACAAAAACAGTTTTCGCTCAGTAGGAATTTAATGCAACTTTTTTCATTTCAATTTTAAAATCGTTTTCGGATTCTCTGGTTTTCATGGTAAGATTCCTTTTTGATTTCTTCTGCCGTTTCAACTCTTAATGTCAAATCATTGGATGTGGTCTATAAGGTTCAACTAACAGGGTGAGCACAGAATACATCGCAGAACTTTAAAGATATTAGATTGTCATTTTCTGTTTACATTTCAATATTGTAGGTGATTTTTCTATTGATACATTTTTGACAGAAGGAAGGAATAGTTCAGCCCACCGATGTTTAAAGGGACAACGCCGGTGACGTTGTCTGGGACGTGTTCATCGTTACAGGATGTTTATTACCACAGAGCTTTTCATTGCTCTTAGTGATTTCAGTTTTTCGACCAACCCTCCGTCAAGCACCGCCAACTAATGTGTTCATTAGTTAACCTAGTTTTCCTGTTTACAACCGTTGTACACACACACAAAGCTTTCATTTTTGAGTTTATCTACGGTGAAATTCATAAAAATTGATAACTGTGTTGAGTAAATATTGTTTGGTGGCAAAAGGAAAATATGATGATAAAATGGAGACCTTTTCCTTTTCTCTGAGAAACAAAAAAGTTGATTTGTATAATTTCCTGCAAGCATATAGTACATATAAATGCTTCCACTTAGCTAAACTCCGTTTTAGTATTATACGGTCGATATAAAAGTGCAGATGTAACCAGTTATCATTAAAGAGATAACGCAAAAGATAACTTTGAGTTTTACTCTGTAGCCAGTACTTCGAAACTGCTTCGATTCCTAGAGGCCGATAACATTAAGAGATAACCGAGAGATAGCACTGGAACTCGCTTTCTAGTCAGTCCGAGTCACCGGTTCCTCGCACATTTTTGTTCCTGGTACAACCGATGCGCGATATAAGTTGCGCAATGAGCTGTGTGATTTATAACAGTACGGAATGCGAACGGGTTTCCGGTTGACTTGGCTTCTAATGACCTCTGATTAGGGATACAATATAAGACACGCTTAAGTAAAACCTCTAATAACTAACCGACTCGTTTAATTGTTCCGTAAGCTCTGAGTACTAAGTTAACGAATTACATCAGCGAAAACCTTACAGTTTACGTTCAGAAGAAGACGCATCGGAAAGATGTACACTACAACATAAGATGGTTAGCCAGGTTTGCCAACCGATGTACATAAGAACATTTACTGTTATTCTACACAAGAGTAATTGTTGCTGTACAATTAAACTTCTAGGCCAATTTCTCACATAAAAAGTTATGAAATAATGATAAGTTTAAAAAGCATACCACGTTTATTTCATCTCAATTCTTTTTATCTATTTTATTTAATTTTAATTTTAGTAACACATTACATTTTAAACTATAAGTTTCAATACTATATAATATAATATTCTCTTATTTAATTAATTTAATTATAGTAGATCTTTGTATTTTAAAATGAAAGTAAATTTTTGAGATTTAACTGTCTGCTGAATGCCTCGATAAGTTACGGATCACCTGCGAATGTTGATAAAAAAAAATAGCACACTGGTTATTTACTTAAAGACTATAGAAATAAAAAGGAAGAATATTTTGTATAAAAGAATCAAAATTAAGTGATTTAATAACATACGAGACATGAAATTGACATAATAAATGAATATGATACATAACTAATCACGACGACCCGTGATAACGGAAAGGTCAGATGATGATGATGATGATGATGAAATTCGCATGTCTGTCCTCTAAGACACTTTTGTGTAATAGTTAGGTATACTCTTGCTGTTAGTGCCTTTTGCTATTAGAATTGAGCCCAATTTAAAATATAAACTCATATTATTGCTACCGGTATATATTGATAAAATTTAGCCCGCAAATTATTTTTCATATTATACAGCCCTGAACTGTGGATTGACTAATAACAATAACACGTACCTTCGTCACACAGTTACAGCTTCAGTCATAACACTACTATAGTTTCTACTTCTAGTAAGTCATCTTCTGGCATCAATGAAAATTAAAAGCTAGGATAATCCATTTTGAGTCTTCCTAAATAAAATTTACAAGCAAAGGACAAAACTCAACGAAAAACTCTACATTTGAAAGGCCAATCACACACGAATAATTAACACGATACATTGTTGCGGGAGCAGTGAAAGATTTAAAGAGCACCTGCCCAAAACCTAAATTAGAAAAGCAGATTTCATTGTTGCTCATCAGTTGATTGATAAAAATGTGTCATTGTTCCCCATTTAATTAACTGTTTAAAGGTCTGCCTCTAGAGTAAAGTAATAGTTACATTTATCGGTTGATGTACTTTCAAATGTTATCAATTTTGGTTTAAGACTTAAATTACTTGTTTCAGGAAGTCTTTAATCTTCCAACGTCTATAGCTCATAGAAAACTATCGACCTATAAGAATAGTAACATCTTATGGATTCTTTGTAATCTTCCAACGTCTATAGCTCATAGAAAACTATCGACCTATAAGAATAGTAACATCTTATGGATTCTTTGTAATCTTCCAACGTCTATAGCTCATAGAAAACTATCGACCTATAAGAATAGTAACATCTTATGGATTCTTTGTAATATTCCAACGTCTATAGCTCATAGAAAACTATCGACCTATAAGAATAGTAACATCTTATGGATTCTTTGATCTATCTATCGACCCACACCAACATTTCACCAGATATGCACAACATGTTGGTATGCAGGTCCCCAGAGTAGTAACAGCTGCTAATTGCACAAATTCTTTCTATGTCTCAAATTTTCTCTACAGAACAATACCTGCCCATGTAAGGGATGTGCAGGTTTCACTTAGTTCATACAAAAAACTGATCACCGCCTGGCTGGTGGAGGTAGGAGCCGATTACGCGGAGCTGCTAATCTGCCCTGAGTATGCATGAATATGTCAAATTGCTGACTGACACCATCTACACAAGGACTGTGTCTGAGCTGGTGTTCCCTCGTCCATGCGAGTATTAAAATATTAAAGTATTAAAATATATGCAAAGCCCGTAGTTTTTAATTTTTTCATTTAATTTATTTAAATTGAACTTTTTATCCTATTTAAAATTAATTTAAATCCGGGGTTTTATTAATAGTTCATACTTTATTTTTATGTTTTAATTCATTAATTGTTTTTAATGATTACTTTTTTCGTAAATATTTTTCATAAAGTAAATGGTCAAAAAACATCTTTGAACCTACATGAGGAAGAAAAGTATTTCTGTAGTGCTAGTCAAATACGGTGGTTGATGTATTAAGTGTAGTTACAACTAATCTGTAGCAGTCTTAGTATGCACTTATTATTTATTAACGTATACTGTACATATATTTCTAAATTTATTTTGTTCTTTAGTGTTATGTGTTTCTTTTTTTTATCAATCTTTCTGTCTTTTTATATATTATGTAGTAAGCGCACAGTATTTTAATGGAACTCAGAGCCACGCACAGGATTCGTCCCATGTGGCTCTTTATTCATATTGTAATGTGTGATTGTTTGGCAAATATAGACTTTCTGATTCTGATTCTTCGTTGGCGCAGGCACATTTCATGAATTCAGAGAACAACATATTCTAATTATTCACTTACTACATACTGCTAAACAATATAATTGTTACGGGGAATATAAAACAACGATTTTAAGGTTTTCAGCTATTGATTGATTGAACTAAACATGATCACTTTTTCTAACAACTGAAAAATTGTATCCCGATTCCCCATTTCATGTCTTTATCATCTAGTAAGTAAATAAAACCCTATCTATAAGCATTTGATAAGCAAAGGTTACACACAACAAAGATAAATCTGCCGGTACGAGACTCGAAATCCCGTCCGTATCCAAGAGCGTCCAAATTACCAGGAGTTATGCAATAACAGGCGGTAAACAAGATTAAAAATATCCCTTCCGGTGAAAAGCAATTTCTCATGTTGAAATCGGACCAAACGATAAAGAGTGGCCGGCTCGGGAGATGAGGAAAAAACTCTCATCCCTGGTACATTATTCACCACCAGAAAAAAAAAACACACAACACGGGGAATGAAAAAGGGAAGTTGGACTACTTCGGGTTAGAGGCGCTAATTAAGTCATCCTACTCGGACTCTATCCTTCTCAATTATTCCGCGTGTGGATCAGGCTTAATTAAGTTAGCGAAAAAATGGAAGAGTCCGGCGTGCTGGTGGGGGGGGGGGCGAGAGAGACCGGACAGTACGGACCCCAGACGGCGATTTGTCATCGTAAGGCGAGAGTACAAGGTTTCGCCATTTCCTCACGTTATTGTCAGTTCCCTCTCTCTACTTTGCATTGCATTTGCCTTCCAGAAGCTCTACTACCGGGGACGAAAACATCGACCCCTCGGCTCCCTCGTGAATGTGATAAAACACGCCGTGAAGTCCGTATAGTGTGGGAGCCAACAGCCAGTGAACATTGTATAGGAGACAACTTCGACAGAGATATTCACCCAAAGAAGAAAACCATTAATGTCCGCCGCGCTAGTTTTAGTGGAGGTCGAAATAGAAAGGTATCAATAGGGTTAAAAATGAAAACATTTTTCTTAGACCGTATATTTTCACATATTGTCCACACCAACTGCCAGACACATAAATAAATATTAAATTAACGTCAGCGTGCATTTATAATTTAATACAGACCCACTATTTGGATGAAAATAATGATTTGATGTTTTTAATCTAATTGTATGACGCTGATACAATTATCTGTCTGATAGTCGAGTTTACCGGCTTTTGAATTGGTACTCAAAGTGCTCTATTTTTTGGTATTGACTCCTGAAACGTTTATGCTATACAAAATGGCTGTCGTTTAGATTCTCGATATTGATCGCATTTCAAACGCCACCACTTTCTAATAATTAATTAATTATTTATATAGCTTAAGGGGTGAGATTTTGTAGTTTTGAGTTCAGACAATTAATACCATTAAAATTACATATTTATTGACACAGGCTGTTGGTTATTGCATTTAAAAGCTGTTAAGATGCATGCTATTATTACATACGTACATTATACAGGGTGTCTCGTAACTCTCCGAAAAAAGTGATATCACATTATTGCTCAGATCAATATAAAACACATTGAACCGTATGAACACAGGACTCCGGTGCTTAGTTAGCCATCTATATAATTTTATGTTTTTTTTTTAAATAACATAAAAACTAATAAATTAAATACTACCAGATTTAGGTAAACTGTTTGTGGCGTCATAAGAATGATTGCAATTAGCAGATTTCTATAAAATATACCTCAAAACCAATCATATTGCTTTGGGTGAGAAATAATTTATATATTTACTAAAATGTACAAGATGGAAGGGTCGTAGAAGCAGGAGATTCTGAACAAGCCAACAATAAGGGGGTAGTGTGAATTGAGGGAGAGTTTAATTGGCCCAACCGCAAGTCTAAGCGGGCGAGTAACCCTTGGGTCAGCGCACGGGTTGATTTCCGCCGTGCACAATAATACTTAACAGCCCACAACTGACCAGAGGGTTGAAGAATACACATGGTGCATTGTTTTGAGTACAACCGCAAGTCTAAGCGGGCAACTGAGCCTCAGTACAGCGTGTGGGTTGATTTCTGCCGTGTACAATAATAATTAACAGATCACAACTGACCAGATGGTGAAGAATACACGTGCGGGCAAGTCTAAGCGGGTAACTGAGCCTCGGTACAGCGTGTGGGTTGATTTCTGCCGTGTACAATAATAATTAACAGATCACAACTGACCAGATGGTGAAGAATACACGTGCGGGCAAGTCTAAGCGGGTAACTGAGCCTCGGTACAGCGTGCATTGTTTTGAGTACAACCGAAAGTCTAAGCGGGCAAATGAGTCTCAGTACAGCGTGTGGGTTGATTTCTGCCGTGTACAATAATAATTAACAGATCACAACTGACCAGAGGTGAAGAATACACGTGCGGGCAAGTCTAAGCGGGTAACTGAGCCTCAGTACAGCGTGTGGGTTGATTTCTGCCGTGTACAATAATAATTAACAGATCACAACTGACCAGATGGTGAAGAATACACGTGCGGGCAAGTCTAAGCGGGTAACTGAGCCTCGGTACAGCGTGTGGGTTGATTTCTGCCGTGTACAATAATAATTAACAGATCACAACTGACCAGATGGTGAAGAATACACGTGCGGGCAAGTCTAAGCGGGTAACTGAGCCTCGGTACAGCGTGTGGGTTGATTTCTGCCGTGTACAATAATAATTAACAGATCACAACTGACCTGATGGTGAAGAATACACGTGCGGGCAAGTCTAAGCGGGTAACTGAGCCTCGGTACAGCGTGTGGGTTGATTTCTGCCGTGTACAATAATAATTAACAGATCACAACTGACCAGATGGTGAAGAATACACGTGCGGGCAAGTCTAAGCGGGTAACTGAGCCTCGGTACAGCGTGTGGGTTGATTTCTGCCGTGTACAATAATAATTAACAGATCACAACTGACCAGATGGTGAAGAATACACGTGCGGGCAAGTCTAAGCGGGTAACTGAGCCTCGGTACAGCGTGTGGGTTGATTTCTGCCGTGTACAATAATAATTAACAGATCACAACTGACCTGATGGTGAAGAATACACGTGCGGGCAAGTCTAAGCGGGTAACTGAGCCTCGGTACAGCGTGTGGGTTGATTTCTGCCGTGTACAATAATAATTAACAGATCACAACTGACCAGAGGGTGAAGAATACACATGCTGTATTGTTTTGAGGCCAAACCGACTTTACGGTTCTAAAACACATGAACACATTAAACCTAAATTTCAATTGTTCTAAAATGGATCAGGAATGGAATATTTTCCGGTGACCATAGCTAATCTTAGGAATGTTTTTGACTATGTCATTTAAAAATTACATACCTATGGTGACCCAGTATTCAGCAGGAAATTGTGTAGGAAGCCGCAAGTAAATGCTAGTACTCTAGTAAGAGTATCATGGTATTGTTTGCTTGGTAAGATTATTTACATTAAGCAATAAGGCTATTAATTAGCAGCAAATAAATGGGTGAAGAAGTTATTTTTCTTCTCTAATCTAAAGCTTGAACTGGTTAGAACAAGTTTTGAAATTCTACTTGTTTCAAACATTCTCCTATATTCCCTAATGAATGACTTTGCGAAGTCTATTATTCAACAAGTTTACATTTATAATCACAGTTATA
The DNA here is from genome assembly GCF_021130785.1 of Homalodisca vitripennis. Classification (NCBI taxonomy): domain Eukaryota; kingdom Metazoa; phylum Arthropoda; class Insecta; order Hemiptera; family Cicadellidae; genus Homalodisca; species Homalodisca vitripennis. Next base: position 227,741,104 of record NC_060207.1, read on the forward strand.
ATGGGTAGAATATTTTAAGAGTAGAATGAAGAGAGTTTGACTTGTCGTCAACTGGTTTGATTACGCACGTTTCAGACTTTAAAATAGTATTTTAAAAGTTGAAATAACCCATTAATTTTTTTTTTTCATCCAATCCTAATCATCGTCCTTTGGTTAAATTTTACATCCCAGACTTCATCTCATGTTGAAATATTTCATCGGCCTTTTCAACACTAGCGTAAAGAAATGTGTACTTTCAACACTAGTCTTTGAGTTTGTATAATGGCCAGCTGGAATGATAGAACATTGTCTAGCGTGTAAACTTTGACTATAACAGAATCCTTGTAAAACAATTCCTTCACTATCCACTCACAATAAAGGGTGTCTTAAAAGTCTCACCACTCCTATTGATTTTGTTATGAATAGAAATTGAGTGATTTACTTTTGGGGATGTTTATATGACCAACCGAGGAGTTTTTTATGTATGACAATTTTTGTCTCCACCTCCAATGGGTTATTTTGGGGGTAAGTCACAATTTTTAACTATCAAACCCTAGCAAGTGACATCATTTTAAAAATGAAGAAGAATGGCGCAAACTAAACGTATATTATGTTACCCTATCAAATTTGGTTGCCAATTAAAGTTTGAATTGTTTTATAAAACCCCCACCGTTTGTTAAATTTAAAGTTTTTTTGTAAGACAGATAAAACATTAACTCACTTGTTATTTTTGGGAACTTACGACACAAAAACATTAAACAAGTTATTACAAGAATCAACAAATATCCACAACCAGACTAACATACCGTTTGTTTTTGTCTGACTGAAGCCCATTAGGAAGTCCTGGGAATACCAATTGCTAGTTTTGTCATCTCTTACTGGTTACCAGTTAGTATGTGAGTCACTTTCAGTCGACGTTGATACAGTAACTGGACAGAGCACGGAATAAATGTTCACTGGTATATCTGATAGAATCTACAAATTTCAGCTGCACGAGACGAAGTCGACGGTCGACGTTCAGTCACAACCGGGGTATTGCGATCCAACTTTTGCGCAGCAACTTTTAATCACCGGAAGTGTCAAGCCCGAACGGGCCGGAAATGGAGTAGTTGTTTACAAACAGGGCCTGCGACAAATGAAACGCGCTGCTCACAAAAATCCGTTAAAATATTCACCGTTAAAAGGTTATTTGTAATGTACGTGGCGGACTTTGTTCAGGTCTCAGTCCGCTGGGAGCGCTACAGTCTTCATTGTCGCTACACAGCTTCACAAGAACAATTGGAAATGCTGAAAATAATAGCGGAGTCGCCAGCAGGCTTATAAATGAATAACGAACAAAACAACTCGTTCTGTTGGCTGCCCTGTCTATCGCGTTGATTAATTGCTGTCACGTTGGCACTACGTATTTATTTATCCTCACAAAAGGGAAGTGTGTTTTGTTTTATTCTGCCGGAAATAACAAACATATGGAGTGCGATAGAATTATAAAAATATGTTTTATATATTTGGAACTCGTTTTTTTAATATATTATTCACGTGCTTTGTTGACATTTCAATACCCGGCAGGCCCAGTTGATGTAATTACATTTTAAATTTATTTTCTATTTAATTCGAGTGACATATTCCCAGTGTGCAGATGTATTAATTGTTTATCCTCGCATAATTATTTTTAATAACTGTTGTTGTTTACTTTGCAACTCACCCCTAAGGATTTCAGTCACATAGCGTTTACCGATATTAGGTAATTGGTTGTGAGAGATAGATTTCGAAAGCAAAACTGTTATTTATCAACAGTTGTAATAATGTAGTCTTAACAACGTAATGCTACTAAATAGGCTACTATCTTGCTATGGTGCTACTTTTTTTATTTTGGATTTCGTACTACAGTGTTTACTAAATGTAAATAAATATCATGTAAGATACGTAATTTTAAATATATAGAAAATGTATAAACTATTTATTTATACACTAGCATTTATCCGTGGCTTTGCATGCAATTTCGTAGGTTTCGCACCTGTATGAGAACTTCTGTTTCGAGTGAATTATATTTTCTACGTTAATATTATTGAGTTTGCCTTGTTGCCACGATTGAGAAAATACGTCAACAATGTATATTTATCGCTATTGCAATTTACTTCGTTCTTAGTATGTTTTGTTCCATAGTTGATTTTGCCTTGTTTCCCGATCAAGAAACAATATATCGCAGAATAGAAAAGCCTACTTCTATCAAAATACAAGTAAGGTCTGTTCTATAACAGTCTTTAAATCTATAATAAAGGTTAGATATTAACTTTATCTAATATATATAATACTTAATGTTTGCTAAAAAATGTAACAGTAAAAAGTATATTAAAAATTGCACTATTTACGTGTTTGTTTCTTTATAAAATGAAAAACTAATTATAATGTTTTTGAACATTTAGAGCTGGAATAGGTGCATTAGTTCAAAAGCACAGTCCAGCAAACTTTCATCTAGCATAGTTCTTGCCGACTGCTTCAAAAGGAGTCTTCGGTGTCAAATTCTGACCATCTTGTGTTTTAGGACATTTTCTAAGGTAGATGAGTACTTACCTAATCGATGAAATCTGAAAACGGCGCGAAAACAAATGTTTACTCCTCTGAGAACTTTCACACTATTAATGTAAACAAATTGGAAATAGTGGTTAAATTAACTAAACACATGGCAATACTGTCATAAAACAATGGTTTCACAGAACAGTTGATTACATTTGACAGGCTCTTTCAATTATTATTCCACAACTTTAGAGTCCAAGATGAAATTTTTCGCAATTTAAAGACCAGTGGGGCGTAGCCCAGAGAGACTTTCGAAATAAAAATAGGCTTATGTTCATACCAGGGATCGTAAGAATTTTCATGTAAAACTTAAGTACAATCGGTTGAATAGTTTACGCGTTAAAGCAAAACAAACAACAGATTCACTTCCGCATTTATAATATTACTAATATTTCTAGGATGTGTGTAATTAATTCTTTGTAATAGTTTGTGCTTACTACAGATTACTGTGATGCACAGTAATCTGTTTATTGATTTTAAGCAATATCAAACAATATCAAATAAACAATAATCAAGCAATATGATTATTGTTTTTAAGCTCTATAAAATATAATTGCGTCTTATGGTGAAAGCATTGAATGTTTTATTATTACATTTATCTATGCTTTCCTAAATAAAGTGAACCAAAACTAGTCTTTATTGCATTGCTGTAATTAAAATTTTATTACTTTGTGGCCAAAATTATATTGCTCGTTAATTAAAGTTGATGTGTTCTTAACCGAACACACAATAATTAAATGCAGATCAGTTTCTATGCGGTCATTGCGTTATACTCGTATATCATGTTCCAGTAATAAATAATCATTACAGAATACGACGACTCATAAAATACTTTCTTTTAATGGATGATTTCAAACAGTTAATCTTTGCATTAATTAACTGAATACTATACTACTAAATGTGAACTGGAGCTTCGTCAGGAATTGAATTTTTACCGAATATTGTATATGGACGTTGTTACAGAAATCCTTGTATATAAAAGAAGTCTGGTACGCAAACCGTTACTTCATTTCTTGTAATATCGACTAGTGGCATAAGGGCATAACCGACCTCTTTCGAACCCATCCTAGGTAGTAAAAGGTATAGGTGAAGGAATGTGAATGCTTGTGGAAATTTCCGATGGTTATCGTCAAGAGGTTGATCATGCGCATGCGCAATGCTGATAAGATAGCAGATAAGGATGCTTACCCACAGACCTGAGCGACCTCGATTATCTAGTCCTGACCTATTCACTGTCCGCCGTACGACTGGGTCCTAGTGATATGAGAATCGAATACAGAATCGAATAGTGTTCGAATACAACCCGGGTATTCACATATTCGAATACCTCAAAATGAATTCAAATACTTTTGAAATGAATGCGAATTATCTGGAAGAATCGAATTCAAACCTACGGTATTCATTCGTTTGGACTAATGGTATTCAAATAAAATATTCAAGAGCTGTATTCGTATTCATATACAAGTATTTATTGGAGGATTTCGATATATTATCTGGACTATGAAAAGAATAATTAAAGGGATATTCATAATTTGGAACAAGTAATTAAGACTTTTTAAACTTGAGAAAATGTATAATTTTACAAATAACCAATTAATACGTAAATTTATAAATAATAAAGACAAAAATTTATTTTCTTGTGTAAAAAACGAAATATGATTGAGATTTTTTGCTTCAATCTATTTCTACGATCATTGGCGACACAAAACCTGCAGTAGAAAAGACTCTTTCAGACGGGACTGAATTAGCAGGTAAACAAATATATTTTTTCTGGAGTACATAAAAAATGGGTATAAAATGTTTGCAAGAGGCACAAAAAGGCAAAGGATTTTCCCATCTTTTTGGCAGGGTAATTCCAAATAACCAAGAATCAATGGATTACGAGAAGGAAGTAAGAAAAGTCTAGAATTGTTTGTTATCAGAAAAAGTATTCGAATACAAGGGTTCTTTTGAATACAAGGATGCTTTTGAATACACTGTATTCTTTCAAGTATTCGATTCTCCCATCACTACGACTGGCCAGTTTAACCCTAGCGAAGACGAGTGGAAAAGTTGAAGGTCATAAGATTCCTGCAAATGTATCAGTAACTTGATCGATTCAAAGAAAAGGGTATCAGAGGAGAAACGAGTGTTCTTCTGCCTGTCTTTACAACCAGACGGGAAATATGTTCATGCTTTAAAAATAAATGTACGGCCCTGAAATCCACAAACAATATCATCAACTAATTTCATTCTCTATAGAATAAAACTATACAAACTTGGCAACTGCTATTGTGATTGGCCTACTGCAATTTTAAGGCGACAAAAAGTGGTCGGCTTATTTGGTCAATATTATTTTTTAGCAAAAAGATTTACGTTTTAGGCTACCAAAACTGTTAACCATACATACATAAGCTTATTTACTCCAGTTCTTTGAAAACTTTTTATTTTTCGAATATTATAATTTATGGATAAAACAATAGAGGATAAACGTATGGCCTTAAAACATAACAACAGTAACAAATAATAGAAAGCAGTTTAGAAAGTGTTATAGTGACGGATTAGATTTATAATTCACTTCTAAAATACAAAGTAAATTATAAATTGTTTATTTTCATTGTTATTTATTTCTAGATCGTTTATTTGCACCTTTTTTATATAGCTGTTTTTTTTTAATTCTTAATTAACTATAGAACGTCATATCACGCATTTTACCTGTATATTAGTCAAATAATTTTCTCATTTATTATTTATCAATACCGTTATATTCATTATAATTTATACATGTTTTATATATTGTTAATTATGTCAAGGAATATAAAGTCCAGTTGCATGTTTGGCTTGTCCCTATGATGTTAAGTACTGTAGTAATTAGCAACCTTGTAGTATGTTTGTAATTGTAAATTGGTCTTTGACCGTTGGAAGGTTTATTTAAAAGGAAGAATTATTTATTTATAAATTGTTTTACGAAACACACAGGGTTAGTTCAGGTGTTTAATATTTTCTTATACTTCGATTATCTTAACTAAAGAAATAGTTTTATTGTAAATATTTTAGAATGATTAAAACTTTGTTATTTTAAAATAATCAATAAATAACCGTGAATATGCAAGATTCTGTCATTTAGGTTTCCTCTGCACACCCATTCGAACTAATATCGTAAGATTTTATTTGTGCTAGAAATTTTATTGCGAGATTTGAACTGCAAAACTTATGACACGCGTAAAATTATGTGTTATGAGCAATTCGACATAGCGATTAGTGAAAATATATTGCATTCTTACGCTAAAGCAACGTAAACTTAAACCATTCAAAAAGTGTAGTCAAATAACCGTAAAATAGACGCTAAAAAGATTTAATGAATTGGGTGGTTTATTTTTGTACCAGTCACTTTTAAAGTAGTAGTTCACAGGATTTTAATAACGAGTTCTCATACATGGTTTTGATAAACCCAAACACCAATAATGTACGAGTAACGTTTTGTACTCAAAGTTGACAATGTTAGGTTAGGATTGATAGAATGTATAATTCTTGAATTTTTTTTATATTTCACAATCTTGGTGTATTTTCTGTTAACTTATAATCACTCAAATTTGTTATAACTTTTATTACAGTTTTTTATGTGTTACATATATCTATTTAAATGTTGTTTGTATTGTGATTATAATTAGAGATTTTTATAATGTTAACTGTTTATTTATTGTTATTCATATGAACTGTTATTTTCTTTGACTTGTTTATTTATTGTTGTTATTTGTATTAATAATTTTACGTGCACTTATTATTAGCTTGTGAATGTATGTGTTAATATGTAGACGTATTATTATGGTTGTCATATATGAAACTTGGATCTGGTATGAGCTGGGAGTCTGTTGTTGGCATTTGTTTAGTTTCATATTGTATAAATTACATACTATATAAACACTTTATGATAATAGTAGTAACAAGATTTAATATAATAAGTGTGTTATTTTGATTGTTAGTTGTGGTAACAGGTGGTGCAAGCTTTGGTTCAGGCAAATAATAATAGTTTAATCAAATATTTGTATAAATCAAGTTTGGTTGTTAATTTAATGTGCAGCCGACCAAAGTATTATATTACAATGTTTATGTTATATGTGTAAAGATTTGTCACACGTGCTTACTGCACTGGACAATATGTATTTCTTGTAATATATTGGGGTCTTTTGCGTTATACGACCTCGTTTCTTTAAACGTTTCTACGTTTACTTAGAGCGTTTAACTTACCTGAAATAGTGATTTGATGTAGTGAACAAATGTTCTGTACTACATTCTACACAAAAAACACTATATTTCAATAAAACACACACACACAATATAACATAACATAACCTTACGAACTTAACAAATGAATTCCTTAAACTGTTGATGGCCAAAAGCCAACAATGTCTTTTGTTCTTTGTTCGGTATCAATTTCCCTTACAAGACGTAACAAAGACATATTCCACCGTTCTCAATCACTGTACAACAAGACACTGCGACTGCATAGGTAGACCGAGACCTGCGCCAATACCAGATAAAACCGGACTTTGCGATAAGGATAAGGATAAGATAAGGAACATTGATTACTGGTCGCCGCTCACTGATTACTGCTTACCTACTTTCATGTGATGATGTAATACAGGTCTAAAAATGTGTTCATAGCATTAATGCATCTGAAAAACACTCTTATTAAACGTAGAAAACGTTTAAAGAAATGAGGTCGTATAACGCAGAAGACCCATATATTGGATAAATAAAGATTTTTGAATTGTGAATTAGCATATGATGCCTGAAGCAGTGCAATGGCATGTGTGTCGGTATCGGTATATAGGGAGAAAGCAACACGCACTGCCTTAGGATCTGTTATCAGATGACCCAACGGCCCCCGTCCGGGCCACTTTTTCCCGACACCGACTCCGGAATAGTTGGGCAACTCCGGATTGGTCGGAGAGCGGCAGATAAGCAATTTTCTCAACCAGTGATTGGGCCGGTCTCTGGGGGATAAAAACTCCATCTACAAATGAACTGTCGTGACGCGCGCAATAATTCGTCGTCCGCATAAGAGGGATGGGGAGGGTCGGGAGGGGGTGTTGGGTCGTTATCCTCCCATTCTTACTGGTCGGTGTCTCTTGGCGCATTTATGTGCTGTGCAACTGCAGGCGTGATTATTGCAGTGGTGGATGTAAGAGGGAGTAGGCTTCCCCTACATTCAGAATAAAAATAAAAATTGAAGAAAATTTACATTTTTAGTGTATTTGTTTAGTATCAAAATATAATAAAGGGTGTGGTACATCTGGTGGATTATATCGAGTTTTTGGATGTCACTTTTAAAATTAATTGTACACTGCCAATTCGTGTCACAAGGATGAAAATTCCCATTATTGTTGTTTACTAAACTATGGAACTGTATTAAGTTCAATTTCGTAAAAATAGCACCCGGACCTCAGGCATCACCTAACTGTAACTGGTTTGTAATAATTTGTGAATAAATAAATCACATTTACTTAGTTCTAGCGCTTAAAACTATGGGCTTAGACATCTTGAAAGTTCTCTACGAGATGATAGTTGTGCTCACTTAACCTTTTGAATGCCTCACCGCCACATATCCGCCTCCTTCATGAGAAATGAGAAGACATCCTGTGAGTTCTAAACTGGAAAGATTGGATGACTCTTGAAGAGATGAAAAGTCATCTAAACTTATATAAGGTGGCACTAGCCCTGAACCGATAAGTTAAGTGTTTACGTATTAAAAGTCTATGGTGGGAAGGCTTGATTGAATGCGAATGTTGAGTTTATCTCCAGTTTACCTTCCTCGTAGTGCACCGTCCGAGATAAGATGTAGATTGCCGCAGATTTGATTCCTGGAATCTTGAGGCCACTTCTGTCAGAAGAGAGCGATAAGACCGAAACTGTACTGCCCAGGCAGTACTACCAGTACCATTGCTACGAGTTCTGTATCCAAAACGTACTTTCGGCAACACGGTGAATTCTTAATTGTGTGTTGCTTCGTTTCGACATCAGACAATCTTCGGCTACAAAAGAGTGTTGTCAGGTTTGTCCAGCAGAAACGCAGTATCTAGATGAAGAGTTGATTAGATTTCCAGATAAAAACCCATCAAGTTGCTAAGAGTATGCTTTGAATGCTGGAATCATGGCAAGTATTAAGTAGTATTACTAAGACACTTTACCGTTTAGGGCTTTTCTGGTTCCCTTCAGACGGACGTGAACTTCACATCCTAGAAGATATCAGACATTGTACTAAGCGTTATCATACAGTTCAGATATATTTTCGATGCTACCGAGTACGCAATACTGATTTAAACTGATTTTTTTAAAATTAACATGCATGTATAGCCCTTTAGGAAGAACTTTGCTGTCATGTTCTCAATAAATTGTATTTGATTCTGTTCATGATTTTATCATCATACTAGCTAGAATAATATTGTATAGCACATATTGTAGTCATTGATTTTACTATGACTTTCCTCGAAATCCTTGGTGTTTTTTTTTTTTTTTTTTTTTTTTTTTTTTTTTTTTTTTTTAATGAACTAAAATTATCTGTTAGCAGGTTTCCAGTTCAGTTGGTTATTTACTAGTCAATATTATAATTTAATAGTATAAATAGTTACACACGCTGTATTAAAAAACTAAAGTTAAAAAAAAATTATACTGTAGCCTACTAAACAAAGATTTTAAACTAGGATATTTACATTTTAAATTAAATTTATTTATTTTATTACAGCAAGTTTCGTTCCCGGATACTGATTTGCTTCTTGTCATATAATTGCTTTTTCGGACTTACGTACATTCTTATCGGTGTTCGGGATTCTCAAAAAACAATTAGTGCATTATAAAAGTATGGAAAACATTATCATAATACATACCATAATTACATTACAGACTGTTTTAAACCTTAACTTCTTGCGTGACGACGCTAGGAACCGAGAAGATTGCAACGGTAGCGCCGTTAATAGTGTCATATATCAATGGATGAGCCACCACCACTCCCGTCAAATGATAGAGGGGGGAGGTTTGTGGGGGGAGGGGGTGGATATCAACTTAATGGCACTCTGTAATCAACTGCTCGCCAAATAATATACCTTCGTCTTGTTCTTACTTTACTTGTTCGCGCGTTATTTGTTTGGCGCGCTGAATAATGACGTCGGCCGTGGACGGAGTGTCGGAGGGGGTTGAAGGGGAGGAGGGGGATTGAAAGAAATTACAATGAGGGATGTGTCCTCCAAATCCGTGGGCTGTGAAATTGCATGCTCGGCTCACGGCCTGCGACTTGCGACCTTTTATTTACACATTCCCGGCACAGAACGTCGGTCTGTATACTGTACACAGCAAAAAACTGTATAACAAACGTGTAAAAATATGTTTTATACACACAATTCAAATCTTTCAATACAGCAATTGATTCTGAGAATCAGTTTTATAGCGTTATCGGTGAAATGAGCAGAATATCTTATCTTATCGCTATAAAGATAACTTACTTGGAACTGGTCAGCTGCATTTAAAACGAGATTAGAATGTATTTTTAGCTTTTTAGGTTATGTTATATCTTAGAATTCCACCATGATTGTCAGTCTCGAAGTTCTATTGAGCATGTCATATAAGAATGTCACATTTCAGAATGACATCTCAGTATGACGTAGCATAGGATGCTACATCTCAGAATTTCATGTGATTGTTAGTCTCAGAGTGCTATTGATTATGTCATCTAAGAGTGCTACATTGAAAAATGGCATCTCAGTATATATGATGTTATATCTCAGAATTTCATGTGATTGTTAGTCTCAGATTGCAATTGAGTATGCCATATAAGAGTGCCACATTTCAGAATTTCATATCAGTATGACATAGCATAGTTTGTTACATCTAAGAATTTAATGATATTGTCTGTCTCAGATTGCTATTGAGTATGTCATATGAGGGTGCCACATTTCAGAATGTCATATCAGTATGACATAGCATAGTTTGTTACATCTAAGAATTTAATGAGATTGTCCGTCTCAGATTGCTATTGAGTATGTCATATGAGGGTGCCACATTTCAGAATGGCATCTCAGTATGACATAGCATAGGATGCTATATCTCATAATTTCATGTGATTGTCAGTCTCAAAGTGCTATTAAGTATGTCTTATAAGAGTGTCACATTTCAGAATGGAATCTCAGTATGACATAGCATAGGTTGTTATGTCTCAGAATTGCGAGGCATTATCAGTCTCGAAGTTCTATCATTTAATAGTGCCACATATAAGTAGTCATCCTTAATAGTTCTTATTGTATTAATTTTAAAGACCATCACTGTCTTTAAAATCACTGCCTACGATCACTGAAGACACGTCATCCATGCAATATTTGAAGAGATTTATTTTATTTTGTGTAATTGACATAAGACTAGAAATTATCACATAAAATCGAAGAAAATTATTGAAAGTATTTTAAAGAAGCTTTCCACTAATCACAGTGTCACTGGTGACTTCAAATCATGTTGTTCCACATGTTTAATATTTGACGTCACATGATTCACTGAAGATTTTTCCTACAAGTTGCATGTTGCGAGTCAAATATTGTTAAGTATCCCTAAACTGTGGGATAAATTCTTTAGACTAAATCGTTTACTAATAAACTCTTGGATCATCTGTAAAGGTTACTCCAGAAACATGCATTTACAACTATGGCTTATCTGCAATCCAAACGATTCTTCCAAAACTTCGCCCTCTTGTCGATGAAGTCCGAGACGGAATTCATCAAGTTGTAAACAATTACCGCATTATACGGTAGAGCCAGGCTTTGGCTGGTTAGTCCCTTTATTGCTTATGGCTTTTCGATTCGTTGGAACGACTTGGTTACAACTAGAGCAGACGACACGTCTCTTTACAACCCGTTTAATGACTGCGACCCAGGGAAGACTTGCCACTTTGTTATTGCCGGTTTAAGATGTCCTTTTACGACTCCTCTGCGATGAATACATTAAACAATCTCGATCCCATAAAATAACACTTTACTGCCTCGAGTTGCAAAAAGTTAGCGATCCGTGCCTGCCTCATAAATGTGCTACTTTGGTGATTTGTGCTGGGTTCCAGTTTATTGCGCTTGATGCTACTGACAACACCTAGCACCAGTGGATGTGTCACAGCTAAAGTAATTAACTGTATATAATATTCAGTAATTACGTTTAATAGCAAGTGATTCTGGTCAAAGTGATTAATAATATTAATATTATCACTTATCTAGCAATTATACACGCATATCTGACTGAAGATGGTAATTATACATACTTGTTAATTTTAGACCCATACTTTTTTACCGAGGAAAATGACAATATACTTGATTGTTGCTGGGTGTCTACATTTTTATACGGAAGCGCTTCCGTGATCTGGCCTTGAATTCAGGTACTATTTCGAGGGCTGATATTCTTTTCCACAAAATCATCGGTATTACCCCTGGTCTTTGGCGTCACCTCGCACTTCTGGCGTAAAAGAAAAACATACCTCAAGAAAGTTCCTCAGTTCAAGCTCAGATCAGTTACTCTTATTCTTCATAATGTCTGGTCAAAGTGATACATTTCCTGCTAATATTACTTTAGCCAAATTGCTTTAGCTATTATGTACAATGACTAGTTAAGTAATTTATTATTTCTTTGGCCATTATGCTAATGACTGATTAATTACAATGACTATAACACATATATACATAATCTTGTAAGTATGTGATATTACTTAGTTTTATTAGAACGTAAATAAATGTTTTCAATTTCTGAAGTAAGATCTTTTTATAGTAGAATGTATTCAGTTTATTTTCTACCAATTGATATTATTTATTACAATTTTTATATTACCATTGAAATGAAATTGTCACATAAGTACATGTAAGAGTTATAAGAAACCGAACTAAATTATATAAAAATACTTTCTATTTTTTTAAATGTTTAAAAAATGTAATAAGAAATTAATTGTACTAAACTTAAAAAGGTACTAAAATATGTCGTTTACTTAAAGCCAACCACGTTTTGATAAAGATGATTTTTTAAATTGTTTGTTGTAAGCAGTAAAAGCAAGTTAGCATAACGCATAATATTTGGCTTTTGGAACGAGGCGTACTTTGACCAAGAGTTCTTTGTATTTAATGGGCGGAATATGCAAATCAGTTGTGCCCTGGAGCCCCATTACAGATAATATAGACAGGCGCGACCGGGCGTGGCACCTCTGGTTATCGTTATATACTGGTGGTATAAATACGTGTCTCGTATAGGACAAAACTGAGATCACGCAGTAATCTGACAAACTATCACATCGTGGCACCTCTGGTTATCGTTATATACTGGTGGTATAAATACGTGTCTCGTATAGGACAAAACTGAGATCACGCAGTAATCTGACAAACTATCACATCGTGGCACCTCTGGTTATCGTTATATACTGGTGGTATAAATACGTGTCTCGTATAGGACAAAACTGAGATCACGCAGTAATCTGACAAACTATCACATCGTGGCACCTCTGGTTATCGTTATATACTGGTGGTATAAATACGTGTCTCGTATTGGACAAAACTGAGATCACGCAGTAATCTGACAAACTATCACATCGTGGCACCTCTGGTTATCGTTATATACTGGTGGTATAAATACGTGTCTCGTACAGGACAAAACTGAGATCACGCAGTAATCTGACAAACAATCACATCGTGGCACCTCTTGTTATCGTTATATACTGGTGGTATAAATACGTGTCTCGTATAGGACAAAACTTAGATCACGCAGTAATCTGACAAACTATCACATCGTGGCACCTCTGGTTATCGTTATATACTGGTGGTATAAATACGTGTCTCGTATAGGACAAAACCGAGATCACGCAGTAATCTGACAAACTATCACATCGTGGCACCTCTGGTTATCGTTATATACTGGTGGTATAAATACGTGTCTCGTATAGGACAAAACTGAGATCACGCAGTAATCTGACAAACTATCACATCGTGGCACCTCTGGTTATCGTTATATACTGGTGGTATAAATACGTGTCTCGTATAGGACAAAACTGAGATCACGCAGTAATCTGACAAACTATCACATCGTGGCACCTCTGGTTATCGTTATATACTGGTGGTATAAATACGTGTCTCGTATAGGACAAAACTGAGATCACGCAGTAATCTGACAAACTATCACATCGTGGCACCTCTGGTTATCGTTATATACTGGTGGTATAAATACGTGTCTCGTATAGGACAAAACTGAGATCACGCAGTAATCTGACAAACTATCACATCGTGGCACCTCTGGTTATCGTTATATACTGGTGGTATAAATACGTGTCTCGTACAGGACAAAACTGAGATCACGCAGTAATCTGACAAACTATCACATCGTGGCACCTCTGGTTATCGTTATATACTGGTGGTATAAATACGTGTCTCGTACAGGACAAAACTGAGATCACGCAGTAATCTGACAAACTATCACATCGTGGCACCTCTGGTTATCGTTATATACTGGTGGTATAAATACGTGTCTCGTATAGGACAAAACTGAGATCACGCAGTAATCTGACAAACTATCACATCGTGGCACCTCTGGTTATCGTTATATACTGGTGGTATAAATACGTGTCTCGTATAGGACAAAACTGAGATCACGCAGTAATCTGACAAACTATCACATCGTGGCACCTCTGGTTATCGTTATGTACTGGTGGTATAAATACGTGTCTCGTATAGGACAAAACCGAGATCACGCAGTAATCTGACAAACTATCACATCGTGGCACCTCTGGTTATCGTTATATACTGGTGGTATAAATACGTGTCTCGTATAGGACAAAACCGAGATCACGCAGTAATCTGACAAACTATCACATCGTGGCACCTCTGGTTATCGTTATGTACTGGTGGTATAAATACGTGTCTCGTATAGGACAAAACTGAGATCACGCAGTAATCTGACAAACTATCACATCGTGGCACCTCTGGTTATCGTTATATACTGGTGGTATAAATACGTGTCTGGTATAGGACAAAACTGAGATCACGCAGTAATCTGACAAACTATTCACATCGTGGCACCTCTGGTTATCGTTATATACTGGTGGTATAAATACGTGTCTCGTATAGGATAAAACTGAGATCACGCAGTAATCTGACAAACTATCACATCGTGGCACCTCTGGTTATCGTTATGTACTGGTGGTATAAATACGTGTCTCGTATAGGACAAAACTGAGATCACGCAGTAATCTGACAAACTATTCACATCGTGGCACCTCTGGTTATCGTTATATACTGGTGGTATAAATACGTGTCTCGTATAGGACAAAACTGAGATCACGCAGTAATCTGACAAACTATCACATCGTGGCACCTCTGGTTATCGTTATATACTGGTGGTATAAATACATGTCTCGTATAGGACAAAACTGAGATCACGCAGTAATCTGACAAACTATCACATCGGGGCACCTCTGGTTATCGTTATATACTGGTGGTATAAATACGTGTCTCGTATAGGACAAAACTGAGATCACGCAGTAATCTGACAAACTATCACATCATAGCACCTCTGGTTATCGTTATATACTGGTGGTATAAATACGTGTCTCGTATTGGACAAAACTGAGATCACGCAGTAATCTGACAAACTACAGTTATTGAGTGTCTTTCCCAATTTAATTGTTCGTCCAGTACAACTCCTAGATATTTAAAATATTTTACCTTTTCTATGGTTTGCTACTTTTGGTTTTGAGTACAATTATCGTACACTATGTTGTATACTATATCAGAAGGAAAATCAAAATTTGTATGACTGAAATTTACGTACTTAGTTTTACTGACATTTACTTGCATTTTGTTTTTCACACACCAATCTTTTAAAGTGTTAAGGTCTTCTGTAATAAGTTGCCAGGCGATAGCGGCGTCTGTGAATGAATAAAAGAACGCGATATCGTCAGCAAAAGTACATATTTGTCCATGAAAAGGAAGTTTTAACAGGCATTTATAAAAATTAGAAATAGGATTGAAGAGGTCACTGACCCTTGTGGTACTCCAGCCTTGACAAAGTAAGGGTTACTAAACTTATCTTTAATTTTAACCTGTTGGATCCTATTGCTTTAAAAGCTTTAACCAGTTAAGAGCGGTTCCTCTTACTCCTGCATGTTCCAATTTTTCCAATAAGATGTTAAAGATGTTATGGTCAACACAATCAAAAGCTTTTTTAAAGTCAATAAATAGACCTGCGGCTTTCTCTTTTTTATTTAAGCTACAATATATTTGTTCTGTAATTGCTAGTATTGCTAGATCTTATCTTGTAACATTCTAGAAACAGACAAATTCAGAAGACTTACTGATTAATTGGGGTGGCCGCCCTATTTATCTTATCTCTAGTTGAATTCGGCACCAAACTTTATTATCAAACGAGCCTTATTTGTAGTCTGAAAATTTGCTCTTTCACTGATTACTTGATTTGTTAAATAAACTTTTGTCATTGATATGCTGACCATATGCAGAACCAAGACTTCAACTGGGTTCTCTATGGACGTCTTCACGTCTTTTTGTGGATTTCTGAGGAACGGTAAGCTGATGAGTATTGGGAATTAGTAATTTCAAATTAGGTTCCAAAATTCAAAATTAACCTTCTTATAAATTTGGTATGTTCTTTCTAACTAGAGTTTTATCCATTTTACAATAACAGTACTGATTATAAAATAAACATATCGAATAAACATTAAATACGGTTATTATAGAAGAAAAATCATATATAATTGTAAGGTTACCATTTTCTGGGTAGTATTTTGTAAGGCATTTATGTCGTTACTTGTACTAAAGTTTTACGTTGGTAGTACATTTCTGTATGCCACGCATTTAATTACTGTAGCACCATGTGATCTACGGATACTTTAAAATAGATTAGAATCACATTTTCAGTAGGTAGATTAGAGGTATTAGGAGCGATTACCTCGAAAATTCTGTAAATTTCTACGTTTTATATAGTGACTTCATATATTTTGAAGCTGCAAAGTTTATTTTCCATTACTAGTGTATATCCTAACATTATAGTTTGCATGATCATTTTACGATGACATTTCTCTATTTTTATAAACTTTGCCTTTAGTTGTGTCAACAACAACTAGCATATATTTATAACTTAGTTTGTTATTTTGCTATAATGCAGAGACTTGTATCTCACGAATATTGAACTATCCTCTTTTTTCTCCTTTAGACCTTAGTTGTTATCAATGCGGTTCCGAAGAGCATTGCATATTATGTTTTATCTTTTTGGGACTTCCCGGAATTGGATTCCGTGTTTTTTTTTTTTTTTTTTCGGAAACCCGGTTTTCAAAATTTTAAAAGGTAAAATCAGGATCCTAAAAGGCCTTACTTAAATCATGTAATTTAAAACCAAAAACTGCTCATAGTAAGGTGAGATATGCCCATCTCGTCTTAAACTAAACAAGAAAAGTAAACAATAATTTTGGATTGTCTGCAATCTATTATTCGAGACAAGAGTCATGTTACTAACCAAGGTACATCATTAAAGAAAGTGAGGAAATCCAAGCGACTTAATTAGTATAATTTTTACGTTGTAAGGCAGAAATCGTAGCATTCTCTTAAGCATATGAATTGATGAAAGTACCTTTTTAGAGGCATCCACAACGTAGGCAGTAGGTAGTAACCATCAATCCAAAGATTTCCACCCTACTACAGTACGGTAGACCTCCAAGTTCACCGATATTTCACGTACATTGTTAGTAAACTCTATTCAAAAGTGTAAAATGTCTAATTATTATGAGTTTTATTTCATCTGGATTGAGTTTCACTCCGTATTTTTCAGTCCACCAATACTATATGTTGAATTGAATTTTCATGTTAATATCTTTAATAGTTTGGTTATGTTACAAAGATGTTAAGTGAGTGAATAATAGGGATTACTTATGAGCTAACTTGAATACATAATTGTAGATGTAAGATCGAGTTTCTAAGAGGCAGTACTAATAGCCTCATTTGTAAAAGAACCTGAACTAACTCAGAGCCTATAAACTTTGATAATTTGGACCGATTCATTATTCATGGACCAACAAGTGACGCGTGTCACAATTGAATTGAGACGTTCTTAAAACAATGACTCAAGGAACAAGACAATTTATAAACAGTGCAACGTCATTGGTATAAACATATTTCTCAGATTGATATAAACTGTCTATGAAGTTGAGACAATATCGTACAATTTATAAAAGAATCTGATGTACGAGTATGTGTAAGAAGGAAGGATAAAAACAGGAATATGGATGACCAGATCATAGAGATTATCGATGAATCTTATGCATTCGAAGGGAAAAGTAAAACTGGAATAAGGGTCACTACATGTAATCAGAGGCTATATATAAATTAAAACTACAATAAGCACAACTAAGTCTTAGAAACTATTGAGGAACCTTATGTATGAAGAAAATATTGAAAGTTGAATAGTCAGTACAGGGAGTAAAAATTAATAATATTATTGTATATAATTGTACAATAACTGTCTAGCTATAATACGAGTACATGTAGGTAACATCCAGGTCCGGTTTTTACGTAAAATTTTACTCATCAGGGGGCCCTTCCGAATATATCTTTTCCGGGGCCCGCGAAAGCTGAGTAGGGCACTGAAACACTTTCACTAGGACTCTATCCGACTACTCTCCCTACCTTTTTGAGCGTAAGGGCGTCTGCCGCAAACGTATTAAGATTTACTCTCTTGATAATCAATGTTAAACATGCATACAAAAAAAGACTTACACTAAAAGTGTAGTAATGAATTAGTTTTTTTATTCAAGTTTTTTGTGCACATTTAACATTACGTATCAGAGGTAGACACCCGATGAAGAGGGTAGATTTAAATCCTCGAAACGTAGTAATATACCGACACCAAATGTCCAAAATCTGGTAATGTGTTTATAAATACGGTTTAAAGCAAAGTATTTTCCGGAAAGAGAACAAAGGATTTCAACCACAGCTTAACAAATACATACTACAATTACATATTACATGTCTAGTAGATTTCTCTTAAAAATAAGTCCGTTATTAGATTTCCTAAGGCCTTCTCAGGCTTAATAATTAGGGTAAATATAGAAAGGAAGTAATTTCTTTAAGCCTCGTGACAATTTTCTTGTCTCAATAGATTTGTTTTAATAAAGACCCAAACCCATATTTTATTAATTGTATTTATCCTATATTTTGTACTGATCGACAATTAGATTTGTACTAAACCAACTATTATTTTATAGAAAATGATAAATTAACCAGAGTTAAACAGCTATAATTGCAATATGTGCAGAATTCATAGAAAAAAAATGTTGCAAAAACAGTTACGTTTTTGCTACATTCCAGAGATTTTCAGGAATATTTCCCATTATTTTTCTTACAATCCACTTTTGCTCTGTCAAATGCAGCGTTTCAGGCCTGTTCGAAACTGGCCGAAGTTCGCCATCACACACAGTTTGCAAACTTTCCGACAGGAGAAATATCGTTCTCCTCGGTGAAAACGGAAGTTGAATATCGACGTCACGTGACCGGTCGGCGCCTCCCGGGAACCGGAAGTTTCCGGATAAATGCAACTAGCGACGTAGTCGTACGTTTGCATTAGACCCGGCCATCTTGTAAATATGACATGTGACCGATGTGGTCAATTCGAGTTGCTTGTCGTGGCGCCATTATTTATGTTCCAGTACCAACTGTTTGCACGTCCAGCGCAAGATTTCCCCAGCGAGGTTCCACGACAAATGAAAAACTGGCGCGTCTCTTTTGTTCTCTCCGCTTAAAATAAAAGTTCTTCATTTTCCCTCACTTATTGCGGTCCCCCTTTCATCTGACTGTTTGTACAGCGGCAGGAAAAGGTTGTCCTGAAACAGGGTTATTGTGAGGAGCGGATTAAAAATTGACAATAAGAAATAAAACGAGGAAATTGGGTAAGATATTTTAACTTCAGCATGCTTTTCATTTACTTCTCAATTCTTTATAGCAATTTCTTGACTTTGTGGATGTTTCTAAGCGGTAAAAAAGTGCGATTTGTGTCACATTTTAGGTTAATAAATGTTTGGTTCCCAGATAACGTAGAATCTCCATCAAATTGTTTCAAAATCGGATAAAATCCAATAAAAATTTGGTTATTGTGTGGCGTTTGTTAATCCTACTGAACTACATGGGTACAGTAAAATATCATTATTGGGATGATGGTCAATGCTGCAAACAAGTTTTAAAGAAAGTTTTAAAACGATTCCTCATTCTGAACCAGTAATCAGTACTTTATTTGTCTTTAAGCCAGTTGGCACTTGTCATCGTCAGAAATACATGTACAACACAAGTGACTAACATGTTTCCTTAAGCAGTATTCAAAGTAAGGTCAATCAAGTTCAAATTACAGTTTAACAGAGTGAGATCATAACATTTGAAACTTCACAGAAGTAAGCTAGATAGAACAATAAGAAACTAATTAAAAAATTTAACAACAGGTATTAAGAATCACCAATGACAAGAATAGACTTAGAAAAATAATAACAGAATATAGAATGTTCCATAACAGGTTACAGGACTCTGCTTCAAACTCATCAAGAGAATGAAAAGGGGGTTTCACTAGACAATTTAAGATCACAACCTTTAATCTATTGAAACTAACATTATGATAATCTTTACCATGTTAAATAAAATGAGTAACACATAAGTGGAAAAAGTTAGATTTAGTCTCACATAATCATATTGATCAAATTTATTTTCCTTATTAGATACGAATGAAAATCTCAGAACAAGGTTACCAGATACAAGTTAACTTTTACTTTTCAGTAGGACAAGTGTATATATACATATTTATGACAGTGAGAATGTTTTCTTTGATAAACAAAGGCCTACAACAAGCATTCCATTCGACATCGGTGAGTATTCTAATTGTTTTCTTTTTGATTATGATAATTCTGGTAACATCTGACCCACTTCCTCAAAGATGCAACCCATACAGTGCCGTTAAAAAAAAGGAAAATAAGCATTCTCCAAGTAGGTCTTAGGCACAATATAATTCAACTGCTTTAATAAATACAATACTCTAGACAGTCTTTCACAAACAAAATTTATATGATCAGACCTAGGAAGTTTACTGTTAATTATAATACCAACGTGAAATTCATACTCGTCAGATGCGGAATAATTATCCAAAGTGAACAAAACTTTCGAGATTTACTGACATTTAATGCTAGCTGACTTGACTGGAACCAATTTTTTGCATCATTAAAAGTTTCATCCATAAATTTATTTAACTACTAGCTTTTACCCGCGGCTTCGCTCGCATTTAAGCTATTAAATGAGCATCGTTCATATTAAAACCCAGTACTGTTAAATACAGATCAATCTTATCATGAAATTTCGACGGCACGTGGTTTGCATTTCTGTATTATGATTACTTCTCGCCTGCGATTGTTCTGGCGTTTCTATCACTCTTCTAGCAGCCTGCAGCGCATCTTGTCTTTCTGAACGAACTTCTGAAGATGTGCCTGAAGAGGCGTTTCGGCTGCTCTCAAAACACTTGGTCGCTGTGCTTGCTGTTGTCTTCTCAGCTCTGCGTGAACCGCAAATTCATGATTCCGTACAACTTTTGCTGCACGGGCCCACGACGAATTTTCGGATAGACCAGATTTCCGCTTCCGAGGCATTTTTAAAGAAGAACGGAGTAAGAATAGGAATCAGTGAGTAAGATATAAAATAATAAAATGGCATCCACCTACAAAAATTACAGTTTACCTCAAAAATTCAAGTAGTTTTACACTGCATGTAATAATAACAGAAGAAAATAACAGTAAATATAGAAGAATTCCAAACAGCTGAAATTATAATCAATCGGATGGATGGATCGGATTTGATTGGATGTTAACGTGACCATCGATATTACAATGTACGGTATTACAGTACTCAGGGTTGGAACTTCATTACTAGAGTGCTAGATGGCGTTGAAGTAGCTAGATTTTGAGAGTTTTTGGACAAAATGTGTTTTATTTTTGTAAAAAATTAATTTTGTTTATTAACAAAAAGTATCCTATGTCACTTCTAATACCTCCAAGAATATGTGTACAAAGTTAAGTAGATTTCACGTGATAGCGTAACAAAAAACTTACATTCGCATTTATAATATTAGTAGGGATAACAAATCTTTATGAGAACTAAACAAAGTAGAATCATCAGCAAACATCATTAAATCAGACAAAATGTTTAAATCCTAAAAAAATTATTAGAACCGCAGTTCTTGAAAATCGTTTAGATTTAAAAAAGGGAGGAAACATTATAAGCCTCTTAAGTACTAGTTTTCGTAGCATCGTTGCTTTAAGACCTGAGAATGTTGTATCCTTCTTTGACCTTTTCCAGAAGTTTAAGTAACATTTTTTCTGTAAAAGTCATTCCAACAGCAGGCCTTGCATCACTCTACGTCACATGCGAACACATATGTGTAAAGTATTAATTAGAAGACACAAATGGACTTTTAAAGTTGCATTTTATTTTCTACACGTGAAATAAAAACGATAAAAATAACTGTAATCTTGTGGTGAGTAAGTTTTAGAAACTTAGTCTTAAAACTTTTGTAAGAATAAAAAACATCAAAGGTAATACTTCGTAGCTATTATTTGCTTGTTCGGTACTGAATTGGCTATTTCAAAATTTGTACACCAGATTAAGTTTTACAACAATGACAAAACCTGCCAAAGAACTATGCACACCTTATCTGCTGACAAAGGTTTACGATCAAATTTTAGAGGATATAAAAACACAAGAAAATGAAGGTAAGACGAACTGCCTTACATCCTCAGAGACATACATGGAAATTGGGCAAGTCGACTTCGTATTAGAGGATGATAAGAGTTTTAGGAGCTGCAACAAATTTTACAAGTTTTATAATGATAATTACTCAGGGAGTTTTGATTGTTTGGAGAAAAAATTTGGAAACAAATTGGAATTATTATTTTTGCGACAAAAACGAACCGCTTGAGATCAATCAAAGATTACATTTTTAAAATTGTTTACTACCTTTAATTTGGTGTGATTCAATCCACAAGGTTGTATGTAATATATTTAAAGTAATAAATAAAGTAATAATAATAAATAAACATTTTTTAATGTAAAAAAATCTTTAAAAGTCGAAATTTTGGAACTGAACTTTTTTACTTATTTTTTGGAAGATTTTTAGGTCCTCAACTATTGTGGGTGCACATTTGGAGTTTCTTAAGTTGTTCACTAAAGTAACAATAAAAAACCTGTTGAAGCTGTTATTTTAGATTTTTAACACCCTGTACATTTACAGCAAGATAAAATGCAAACCTTTTTTAATTGTCTGTGTCAGGAGACCTTTGTAATGAAGTACCACACGCCCAACAACTACATTTAAACATTTTCCAAAACTAACTACCCATCTCCCAAAAATAGCACTTTTTATTTTTAGAATTTTTAATTAAATTTTAATATTGCTAAAGTAATAATAATCGTTTACTAAAAACGAAAACATTTGAAAACTTGTCGTGGGGGGTTTGGACCCCTTTGACCCACTCGCTGGCTATATCCTTGGGTAAGAGTGGCAGTAAATATGGTACCGATCTTCCTGTAGCCAAAGGAGCAGAGAAAGTACAAGTTTCTGAAGAGAACGAGGAGAATGTTTGAACCCCTCTTACAGAATAAGTAAGAATAGACCGCGATGCGGTCTGAAGTGAGCAAAACGTTTTATAAGATATTCACCGGCATTGAAGATAAAGAAAAGCGGCTAGTCTAAATGCGTTTCCAAGAGAAAGGCCGATAAAAAATTAAAAAGTAATTTCAGTTAGTAGTGTAGGGCGTGTTGCGGCTGGCGGCGAAGCAGTTAGAGCGAAGCGAGCGGATGGGGCCGTGGGGAGTGGGGCAGCGCACAACACCAGTCTGCTTTTTGCCCAATACTAACTTACCGTTATCATGTCCACCTCGATAACCTTTACTCTCACGTTTTATTCCCTCTTCGACAATCTTCCACTCAACGTTCAGTTACCGTACGTGAGAGGTTCACTCATTTTTGACTAAACATTTCTATTGGCTTTCATAACATAAGTGGTCTTTTACACTAATCGTTACTTCTTGGTTGTTGAGGTAAAGCGAAATTGTGTTTCAGTTTATTCCCGAACAGAATACCAACTACCGGTAGACTACTTCCGTATTGTGTTTAAAACAACGCTATCTAGAAAACCTTTACGGTGCACATGCCGGAGTTATCGTCCTTGTACTTTCTAAAAATAATCTGTTCTATGTAAAATTTTAAAAAAAAACATACACACACACAAATAAAACTGTCACTCACAGAACAAGCAACAACTTATCCCAAATTTTAGGAAACACTAAAGACAAAAATTCAAATGATAATAAATCGGGAATTTATGAAATTGGATGCGATGACCGTGAACAAATTTATATTGGACAAACAAAAAGAACAATAAAAACATGATTTAAAGAGCATTTATCGCAAAAAAAATATGGAAGAGTTGAAAAATCTGCTGTAGCCAAGCACTGCATTGAATCAGGGCACAGAACATCAATTAAAAATCTGAAATTAATAAAAGAATTAACAAAACCGATAAATTTAAATGCTTGGGAAACACTACACATAACCACAAATAAAGAAAAACTCATAAACAATGAAGAAGGCCCTATTGAAAATTCTAGTCTTCTTTCTTTTCAATTTGTTCAAAACTTATACTGTAGTTATATTTAATTTTTCATACTGGCTGAAATATTTCCATAATTTTGTATTTGCATATTTACACCATATGGTAATTTAATTGTAATAAAAATTATGTAAATATTTATTTGTGAAGTCACCTGATGATAAAACCTTTGGCTTCGAAAGGCCTCGTCCAAAAAAGTAAGTAATTAGGAAAAGAAAAAAATAAATAAATACATATCTTTATTCTCCTCATGAAGTCATACTTTACAAAACATATTTAGCATTTTTAAATCTCAATACAATTGAATAATAAAATTATACATATTCTAAAACCCAGGCTGACCTCAAAAGGAAAATAATAGGGCCCCTAAGGCTACTAATTAGCCCATCTAGGGGTTTCATCATAATAACTATAACTATTAAAAATGAGTTCAGTAGCATTAATTAATAATTTATTAACAACTCTACTGTGATATAACAAACAAAAACTAAAAACAAAAGATGTGCTTCTATGCCAAACCTTATACATTTCAATGTATTAATCTACTATCTGAAGTAATTAAATAGCTTAAAAACAAAACAAAGCATTATACCTTTTTGTATTTACTAAAAATAGAACTAATTACAATAATCAAGTACAACATACAAAAAACAAAATACTTTCTCTTCTTAACAAAATGCCTAATCAATCATATTTTACACGCACACACACACACTCGCACACACACACACACACACACACACACACACACACACACACACACACACACACACACACACACACACACACACACACACACACACACACACACACACACACACACACACACACACTTATACAGATACATACCTATACAAACATACCGCATACATACATAGGTACACATGAAACCTGTATGAATGCCTACCATTGTTACCTAACAATGTCTCCTTAAAACAAAAACCTATTTTGTCAATTTATTCATGTAATGTCATCGCACACTACACAATAAAGTCTCAGGATTCTCCTGAGTTAGCAACCACACCCTGACTAGTTTAACAAATAATCTATAGTTTGTTTGTAATTTAATATCATCACTCAGTTTATTAAATAGCCATGGTGCTAAGAAGTTAAATGTTTTAGTATAAAAAATTAAATTAGGTTTCGGAACAAAAATATTACAAGTGCTTCTTGTATTCATTGTATGCAAAATTTCATTATTTTTAAATTTTTTATTATTAAATACGAATTTCATGGTTTTAAATATGAAAAGAGATCTCAATGGTAATATTCTTAGCTGGATAAAACATGGAAAAGACGAATCAAGTCTACTTTTCTACAGAATAATTCTTACAAACACTTTCTGCAAAGTAACAAGTGGTTTCAAATTTGTAATGTAGGTTCCTCCCCAACATGTAATACCATACTCTAATCTACAATTAACTAGAGCAAAGTAAAGAGTTCTTAGAATACTCTGGGGACACATGTCGCGGACAAAATAGAACAGACGTATACTTTGTAGAATTTTATTTTTCAATTAAAAGTATTGTTTATTTACATTTAGTAGTACTTAATCTCTTCTATGTCTAAACTCACTTATGGAATGTCTGCAGACACAGACACGAACACAAAGCATCAATATTATTCCTGAATAAGGGAATGCCTAGACTGGACACTATTCCTAAATGTCAAGAATGTAGTACAGTTATAATTCCAGTTTCTACCACTAATCGAATCTCTATTCAATCAACAAGGTGCAAATCTCCTCTATTGAAATAATTAACAATAAATAAATTTCAATTGGTGTCTTATTATACAGGGTGTCCCGTAACACTCTGGACAAAGGTATACCACGTTATTGCTCAGGTCAAGACAAACATATTTCACCGTATGAACATGGGTCTCCGGTGCTTAGTTTCCCATCTGTCTGTCTATATGTGTTTTTATAAAAAAGTTTTATCTTAAAAGGTAATAAATTAAATTGTACCAAATTTGGGCCAAATGTTTAGGACCAGTTTTGCTTAAAGTTGTTTCAAGAAATCCAATAATGATGCAAATAATCTTGCTTTGAAGCGGGAAATGCGTACGTTAGTCTGAAGTACAAAGAGGAGTAATTGTAATAAAAGTGAGTACTATGTTGTCCTTTATATCACCTCAGTAAATAAACAATGTCAGATGCTATGCTCACTTATACTAACTATGGTGTAGGGTAATCACCCTTACAGTGACTGACAATGCTTCGGATACTCCGATAACTTTCAATATGGTTTGGACCTTGATTTTCATTATATGTACCTGCAAGTGTCTCCTAGTCTATAATGTAGCGGTTACAATCTCATATTTGTTCATAATGCACTCATATTGTCATAATTTCTTAGTTACGTCATGAACCCATTTTAACTTTATTGAGCCATGGTTTTCTTTTGTGCGTTGACTAGCCAGTGTTTTTATATTAACGCAACTTGACAACCTATTAAAAGGTACGAAGAAAATGACAATTAGGGCCACAATATTTCATCCTAAGTGATGGCTACCACGTTGGTAGAACTAGAACAAATACAGCAGATTCTTTGTTTGAAGGTTATTTTTGACGATGGAAGGATTGTGAAGGAAACATGATTTTTCCGGTTTGTAATTATGTATTAGGTTAGTTATTACCTGAAGAAGAGATCAGATTTCACATCTCGAAACGTAGTGTTACTGATTTCTTGTTTCACTGAACGATGGCAAATGTCCGGAAAAATTCTGTTTCCTTACAATCCTTCCATCGTCAAAAATAACCTTCAAACAAAGAATTGATTCTCGGTACGGACCCGGAACCAGTAAACAAATCAAAGACCTTGAGAGCTTGCATCTTTCCTGAATTAGGCGTGTCACAACGCTTTGGTATGATTTGTTTATTTTAACCTAGTTTGTAATTATGTATTAGGTTAGTTATTACCTGAAGAAGAGATCAGATTACAGATCTCGAAACGTAGTGTTACTGATTTCTTGTTTCACTGAACGACGGCAAATGTCCGAAAAAATCCTGTTTCCTTCAAAATACTGCAGAGTTATAATTTGTTATTCGACCGACTTCGACAGGAATTCCAAACATCGTATTTATGATGTAGCCATTTTAAACACATTAAATAGAAAGATCCAAATGTAACCCATTGATTGAAATAACACAAGAGTGATTCACTATCGCTAAACATTGGTTATTATTATTAGTCCACACGTTTATTGTATAAATCTGTTAGCACGTGAACTAATTGTGGCCAATATCTAAAATTGAATATGCACGGAGTGGTCCAGAAAATCTGACTGTAGATTGTGATATTACCACTGTTTATGATTGACAAAATTCATGATAATTATACAAGGGCAAAAGCATAGCTTTTATTTTTGTAAAAAATAACCATCGATCTGAAAATTGTACATCCTTAGCTTAAAAAAGGTTATAGAGAAATTTAATCATTTTAAAAACGTATATTTTAAAATGCCACTGACTAGGAAAAAGATTCAACATTCGCCCAAACCCGGAAAATGAGGGAAAAACTATTGTTTATTCGGAAAATTAATAATAATGAAGTACATAATGCATGTAGTATTCTTTTGGGGATACACAGTTACAGCTGGATATTTTAATTTAATATATAAATCATATTTTTAAATATAAAAAATTAATGTATCATGCGCTTTGCGATATTGCCTAAAATGTAGTAGTGCACTCTATTGTGCATCTGATGAAACAATGAGAATATCTCTTCATCTGGGTTACACTGATGGCAGCGGTAAACCAGACAGATCTCTTTGGTAGTCTAAGTGTCTTAGATGTCGTAACCGTGCAAAGAGTTCGTTTTGAATGTCTTTGTACCTGACTTATGTCTTAGACGGACTTGGATTCCAGATTCTGTGACAGGGTCAGACCTCAGATGCTGAAACGTACGGAGGGTGAAATGGAATAAACTCAAAATTCACAGAGATTTATTTTAGAAAATCAAAATGGTGATTTAAATCACTTTGCTAATCAATTACAAAAATGTTAGTAAGTCACTTTTAGACTGAAATTGTCTGATAATTTCTACATTTCACTAAACAGCTGATTCTAACACTATGTGCAGTAAAATATCAGTCAGTTTTGCCAATCATCCGAATAGTAGAATAACAATTCCCCTCACACAACCACAAAAAAAACGGGGTTTTACGAATTATTTGAAGAAAACCACAAGAAAAGTATAACATATATGGTTAAAAATCGGTTAAAAATATACACCTCCTGCTTGCTGGTGTTGAAAACTTTTTAATTGTAATATTTAAAAGAAAAAGAAATTTCATGCAGATTTCACGTAAAAACGTTTCAGTAGAAGTACTAATAACAGAGCTGTGACAGTTTGAAATTGTTGGCCAAAATCAGTTTTTGAGCGCGGCGAGTGAACGACGCAACCAATAATAAACTAGACCACGTTAATTTGTAGGTCTTGTTATTGAGCACAACTTTGTCCATTTAATCTTTGCTGTATCTCTCGTAGTTTCCAAAATTCCTTCAGTGTCCATACAATTTGTAATACACTGGACATAAAAATTTATTTTTCTCACGCATTAAAATCAGAATTATTTCCTTCAAAATTTTTCGATCCAAGCCGTAAGAGTCATTGCTAATAATAAAATTACAAAAAAACGCCTATTTGAAAATGTAATCGTATTTTTAACTGACAAGCGTCACTTTTAGTATACAACGTGATTAAATTATGAAAATTTTTTAAACGTACCTACTTGGATAATACAATTGCTTTATATTTGTTAAATTTATAACGTAATTGGAACATCAAGATTGGTTAAAGTGTGTATATTATTTAGTGGAATGCGTGTGAGTTTGTTGATCAACAAAAAATTGTGGGTTTTTGGCAAAACTGACGAGGTTTCAAAAGAGACTCAGTAAAGTGTATGTTTTTATCATTTTGGTTTAGGGGTGAAATGAAATATCACAGAAACCTGCCGCCAGGTCGTACCGTAAAGACGGAGTTGTAAAAGTGTCTCGCCAAGTACCGGTTACCGTTTACCCAAGTTTACACTCAACAAACGGTTACTAGTACACGCTCAACTCGGTAACGCGTTTTAGAATTTGCAGTTCATTTGTTTTCCTGGAATTCCAAGTACATGATTATGATTTTATTCCTCCATTCTTTTACAATTTCACATTGCGATGGTTACTTAATACTAAGCTAACAACGACGTTACCAGTAATGTGGTTATACAGAGTGTCCCGAAACTCTCTGGACAAAGGTATACCACGTTATTGCTCATGTCAAGACAAATACATTTCACCATATGAACAATGGGTCTCCGATGTTTACTTTCTCCTCTCTCTTTGTCGGTATTGTTGCGTGTTAATAAAAAATAATAATTTCTTAAAAATGAATAAATTACATAATACCAAATGTGGGTCAAATTGTTATGATAACAAGTAACTAATGAAAACAATATTATATAAACTTTAATATTTTCAAAATGGCGGTCATCACAATTTTTAAATTTGAAAAATAATTACAAGAATAACATTGTGTAGAGGATTTAATTCCGAATTTAATGACACAAAAATTATTGAAATCGGATAATGAATAACTGACTTAGAGCATATTTACTGTAACAATACATGGTCCATATTAAGGTTCTGAGGGAATAGCCAAAAATACAAAAGTGAATAACTGTATCTGTAGAATATTTTCGCCTATTGCGCTTAGATCCGAGTTATTTTATTTAAAGTGACTAAAGTACATTAATATATGTTGCCAAGTAACTTTTGTTGTTATGTAAATAAAGAATACACAATAGAGGTATTGTAAAAAATGTATTAACAACGATAAACGTCTTTGTAAACAATAACAAAGAAAAATATAAACAAGTTTCTTTATTAACAGTAACAAACTGCTTGATTTACAGTAATGCTTCCTTTATGCAAAACAACTCTTAAAATACCGAAATAAAGGTTACTTTAACTAGGTTAACTGTTGTCTATAAAGAATAATAACATGAGTGATATAAGTATTATATGATGATGAGTATGATATGAATATGATGAATAATAAACACGAGTAAAACACAACATGTAAAAACTAGCCCAATCTTGCAATAATGTTCAGGTATAATTTTTATAATTTATTGGAAACATTATAAATCAGCTGCTTTATGGGAAACGACAGCTGATTGTAGAGTGAATTATTTTTTAAATTTAATTTAATAAAGAAATCAATCATGAAACAACAAATCTTAAAATAAATTCAACGAACATCATATATTTCACACTACACCATCCTTATTATTTAAGCCTTGTATGTGTGTATTTAGATTCTTTTGCATCATAAAATGCAAGAATTAAAAAAAGTCATAAGATATTCTAAAACTGCTGTTTATTCGGTTTTTGTATTGTTGACTAGTCACTCAGAACCTCAATGTGGGTCATGTTTTGTCACAGTAAATCTGATTTAATGCTATAAATCAGTTATTTATTATTAGATTTCAATAATTTTGCTATCATTCGATTTTTGATTAAAACCTTTATTTAAACAATGTTATTCTTGATATTCTTGAAAAAATTGCTGCCTTTAAAAATAAAAACCTTTAATGACCTCCATTTTGTCACTATTAAAGTTAATATTATAATATATTTTTCAGTAACTGATCTTGTTATCATAAACATAAGTTTTAATTTATTAGTTTTTAAGATATTAAATTTTGTATTAAAAACGCATACAGACAGACAGATGGGAAACTAAGCATCTAAAACCCACGTTAATATAGTAAAATATGTTTGTCTTGACCTGAGCAATAACGTGGTATACCTTAGACCAGAGAGTTACGGGATACTCTGTATATTAAATTTATTATAGACACAATTATAATGAGTTCATTATTTGAAATGTTTCAATTATACAGCTCTCTGCCTCTCTCCTGGCGCCTGCATGAGTGCAATACAGAATACAGCTTACAATACATTTAATTTCTTTACTCCTAAATCTTGATTGTCCGTAAATTAATCCAATTATTATTATTATTTATAAGAGACTCCAGCAGTAAATGGCAACCCTGTTACTCGAGAAAACCGGCAACGTCGGAAAACCCCAAATCAACTAAGATAAGATAAAACCAGTTACCTGATCGGTGCAGTAGAGCAAATTATTATTTTTGCTTCAGTCCCTGCGTATGGGACTGTATTATCTTTCTAGTCTAGTACCACAGGTGTTCTCTATTAATTTATAGTAGTGCCAGTGTCATGTGAACTATATCCCCGCAAAGTATTAGACATTTTAGTATATTTCAGGAGTATACTTTGGTATATTCCAGATGTGTAGACATTCCCGACGCTGAAAACAATACCATACGGTAAGTATGTCAGTATGCGTGTATTCCTTAGCAATAATTATTAAAATAAAACAAAAATAAAACACATATTTGCTACCTCTTTGTTGCTAAATTTCAATAAACAATTTAATTGAAAAATTATTATATTATCTAAATACAATTTTAAGTATGCATAATAGGATATATATATAACAACCAGTATATAACAATCAACGAACTCAATACTCAAAAACAACGATTATACTTATACATTACTTCGTATATGTTAGTATTTTCAAAATTAGCATTTTTATATACAAGCACCCACATACACATATATACTTACATATTTAATTAATTCGTGATACTTATTAATGTATAATATATATTTTATAGCTAACTCTTTGCTGACTCCTATCAATAGTAAACAATAATACACACAAGAAAAGTACTTCCAAAGTATATTCTTATAAATATATTAAATTATAACATTAGTAACAGTACGATAATAATTACGAACTACAAAAAAGTAACAAATAACAAATAAAGGTAAACCGCAAAATTCATGCAGAATCAGTATTAGTAATGAAAGGAAAATTTACTTATTACAGAATAGAGGACTTAGATTAGAGAACTTATTGAAACTGAGGACATTATTTTTATTTATTATCTAGATCAAGGTAACTTATATTTACCTCAATGCGTTATTCAAACTTCGATATTATAACATTCACAAGCCAGTATTTCAATCTAAAGAGGAATCATTTAACAACATTTCATTGCTTAAGCCCCAAAGGCAAACCATTATAAACTTTT
This sequence comes from Homalodisca vitripennis, assembly GCF_021130785.1. Classification (NCBI taxonomy): domain Eukaryota; kingdom Metazoa; phylum Arthropoda; class Insecta; order Hemiptera; family Cicadellidae; genus Homalodisca; species Homalodisca vitripennis. The sequence continues at coordinate 227,773,457 of NC_060207.1, forward strand.
GTTCTGTATAGAGAAAAAATGTTTAATAAACATTCTTTATTGACTTATAAATATTTTATGGCTTACATTTATACTATCACGCTTAAAGAGAATGTTACGCAAATATGTTCTGTAATTTCCGCTTCTCACATAAAACAATTTAAGAACATTATTAACGTAGTAGTGTTGTAAAGGTAAATAAGGTATTTGGTAATATAATTGAAAAGAACGTTCACTAACTTTTTTGTTAGTATTATTTGTATTATATAGTTTTAAGTAACCCTTACACACTTATTAGGTATAATACTAATCGTAGTATTTTATATGCACTATCCACACAAAATCGATACAAACTGCAGTCATGGCTGAATCAATGCAAAATACAGAGTTCCTAATAGTACTGGGTCACATACGTGTTTTAAAACATTGAAAATTGTTATTGTATGTTGCATTTTTTTATTGAGATCAAAGATGCGTTTATTCTAGTTTAATTTATTATCAAAAACCATTAGTGTATTTTTGTGAATGGCATGTAATGAATGAACAATAATATATTCGTATTATGCTAAAATCATGTTTTGTTCCGATTTATTAATGTTGACACGATTAAAAATTTCATTAAACTATGTTGTAGTGTAATGCCAACTTTTTGTAGCTAATGGCGCAGTGTAGCGGGTACAGCGGTTATCTTGAGTTAACCGAATCAAGCAACGTCGAGCGTGGCTGCTGCTTGGATGGGTGACCGCTGAGCGATCCTGTCCTTGTAAGCAGCCCGCCTGCCCGGCCGTTGCGTTGGTGGTGGTTCGGAAGTCACCTTTAAGCCGTTGATTCCCCCAGGTTAAGAAAGAGGGCTTTTTAACCCTATTCCCACCTGTTAAAATGAAACATTCTTTAACTTTATTTGTGTTAAGTGTTAGAGAGTACGTGTTAGCCACAGCTTCGTCTAGTAAAATAATACATTACTTTACTTTAATTTTGTTGTTGAAATCTCAAATATAGGAGTTGTTCGAGTCGGATTTCGCATCGCTCACGAATTTCACGTTTCTGACGTATCCTGATATGATTATTTATAGCAAATCTCCCAAGGACGTAGCCAGCGAGTGGGTCCAAGGGGTCCGAACCCCCCCGCCAACTTTACATTTTCACATTATTTTTCAATATTATTATCTGACATATCTATCTACACTTTTTATTTTTACTTATTCCTGTTAGGGTATTGATAAATTTCCACTGTTGCGCAGAATCTTCATTCCAAGCATTAATTTTTAAGGCTACTATAAAATCTGTTGTAATAATTCTTGAAACACTATCACACGCAATTCGATGAAGAATCGGTTGTTGCCGGACATCAACTCCACTGATGAACGAAGGTCATTCATCCCCTTTCGAAGTTCTTCAGTGATAGTAGTAGGATGGTAATATCGTAGTTGTGTCTCCACCCACGTTACTTCTGATACGTTGGGAAGATCTACAGCTTTTACATTTCCGGTCTTTGTAGGTGACTCACTGAACGGCTGCCAGATTATGATCCAGATGATGATCACTGCATTGATTGATGGCGGCTGAACTTACCTCATGACAGGGTGAGGGTGCCCTAGACGTATATCGAGAGAATGAAGTCACATACAGGGTATGTATTTAAACTGTTTTTCTATCAGGTTGTATAGAGTGTGCGAGAACTAGAAGTCGCAGGTTGGATTCTAAAAATGTTCAAATATAACAGGTGTCACATCATACATTTTTTTACAAATCTCTTGTTGACAAGAACATCTTTATGAACTGTTTATAAGAATATTTCATAATTTTTAAATGGCGAGCCCAAAACATGATACAATTGGGATTTTACTGAACCTCCTGTAAAGATCGTTCTCAACAAAGAAACGGGTCAAGAACAAAATGGGGCTTTACTCTCTGTCCACTACGGAAAAAAATATAAGTTGTCTGAACACCCTCCCCTCTAAAATGTTTTCCTGGCTACGTTCTTGTTCGAAAGTCACCTTTAAGCCGCTGGAGTTAAGAAAACCTAGTGCTTCTTAGCCACAACCTTGACTGGTAAAATGCTGCATTACTTTACTCTAATTTAATTTTTTAAATCTGAAGTACATGAGTTTAACGAACAAATGGAGCCTTACTCTATGTCCACTACAGGAAAATATCAGTTGTCTGGACCCCCCCCCCAAAATATTTGTCCTGGCTACGTTCTTGTTCGGAAGTTACCTTCAAACCGTTGGTCCCCAGGTTAAGTGTTAGAGGGGGACTTCTTAGCAATAACCTGGTCTGGTAAAATAAGACATTACTTTACTTTAATCTTTTTGTTGATATCTCAAGCATAGGAGTTGTTCGAGTTGGTTTCGCATCGCTCACGTATTTCACTTTCCTGACGTATCCTGATATGATTATTTATAGCGACTCTGGCCGCTGTAAAGGCCGAGTTTTACACGGCAATATGACAATGGCGTGAAGGTGCAGAGATAAGGCAGGTCGTTGCCGTGATGCCAGCGTCATTACTTCCTACAGTGATGGATTTGAAGACTCCTGAGGGTCCTCTCAGGGTCGTTGTCTATCGCGAGTCGTAACCCCCCTCCCCCGCCCACCCACACACTACACTGCCTCACTGTGTTAACCGGACGGTTACTGCGATCTTCTCGTGTTTCCACACAATGTTTACACACGTTCAAGTTTATCTGGAGGTTTAAGAACAGCGGTAAACCGGTAAACCAGATTCATGGCTATTTGGTGGGTTGTGGTAACACTTCCAAAATGCTGAGTGGTAGAAATCTCGTCGCCTCTTTATTTGGAATTCGATTAGGCCTAAAAATATTGAAACTTACAAAAGACCTTGTGTCATGGACGTATCCAGCGAGGGGGCCCAGGAGCCCCCCCCCCAATTTTTAATTACTTTATAGTATAAAGAATTGTAGGTGGAGAAAAAGATTTTTAAAATAGTCATTTAAAAAATACAGCGTCAATTGAAATGTTTTTAGTTTATTGAATATCAAGAGTTGCCACACTGCAGCAAAAATGTCTCGATAAAGTAGTCAATGTTTTGTAACTATTTACTTAACTGAAAAAATCTTTAAATGTTATGGTTTTACAAAGGACGTTCATTTAATAAACAGATATTGCGTGTTCCGTCTGTTTTCGTATCTGTTAATTTAATTAAACGTTAATTTTTTAACTTTGCGTTTGTTTATTATTGGCCTATTTTACACAATTCTATTCAGAAATTCATTATCTATAAGTTTGGGTTATAAAATTTGCGTGTTAATTCCCCATTTAATGAAAACAATGTTTCAGAATCTAAACAAAGCATGATTTTCGAGACCTAATGTTGCATATTTTTTATGATATCTCAGAAATGGGTAGTCTTACGGGTCTGGGACATATTTTGTTAAGTATTTCAGTTCATTTAACATAAATCCAGTTTCGTTTTATTTCAGTCCATTCCTAGAAAATCGGGCGAAATCTTACGCTAGCCGTAGCTCGCTAACAAAACGTTTCCGGAAATATGTTTATATGACCTTTTTGGATTTTTGCACGTTTTTAATAAGAGGAAACCGCTTGAGAAGTTTATCGGGTTACTCGTGGGACATCCTGTATATTGAAGAATCTCGCTTGTTGCTAACAGTTAATTTTGAATTAAGGTCTTATAAGATAGCTTAAGCTATTAATCGATATAATTTTTACGTAATCCTAAGGGGCATAGCGCAACACAAGCGATTTCGGTTGGTTATTTTTATTATGTTTAGGAATACAACATTTCTCAAATTTTGAAAAAATTACTTTTACCATAAGATTAATTAGGAACTTTCAATTTAAGTCCTCAACTATCTGTTAATGTAGCTGCTGGGTGCCAGTACATATTCACAGTTTGCCGTACTAATTAACTCAACGGCGCCGGGTGGCTGCAGCGGGATCTAAGTGGTCAAACTCTCATCTGAGTCGTACATTACAATTAGCTGCAGACCTCTTAAGATGGCCGCCATTAAATCTTGGTTAACAGCGTCTCAGTGGCCTGAGAACAGCGAACTCTGCTAATGAGCCGCACTCCGCCATAGCACTTCCATGTTCCGCTGTAGTTGGGCGCGTGGGGCTCGTTCCATCCTTGGGCTCTCCGCAATCCGAGATACTGATGCACACCTCCACAACGTGTTGCGCAGGTGCTAAACTAGGTCAAAACTTGTCAAAAATAATGGAGACAGTACTTTTACCCACACAAACATGTTACGATATTCTTTTGGTTTTGTATGTTATAATTTTATTCATTAGAATGTACGAACAGTTGTCCAACGACGGCGTAACTCTCATTGAGTAGTTGTCAAATGACGTTGTATACATGAATAGTCACGGTGAGTAGTTGTCAAATGACGTTGTATACATGAATAGTCACAGTGAGTAGTTGTCCAATGACGTTGTATACATGAATAGTCACAGTGAGTAGTTGTCAAATGACGTTGTATACATGAATAGTCACAGTGAGTAGTTGTCAAATGACGTTGTATACATGAATAGTCAGGGTGAGTAGTTGTCAAATGACGTTGTATACATGAATAGTCACGGTGAGTAGTTGTCAAATGACGATGTATACATGAATAGTCACGGTGAGTAGTTGTCCAAATGACGTTGTATACATGAATAGTCAGGGTGAGTAGTTGTCAAATGACGTTGTATACATAAATAGTCACGGTGAGTAGTTGTCAAATGACGTTGTATACATGAATAGTCACGGTGAGTAGTTGTCCAAATGACGTTGTATACATGAATAGTCAGGGTGAGTAGTTGTCAAATGACGCTGTATACATAAATAACCACGGTGAGTAGTTGTCAAATGACGATGTATACATGAATAGTCACAGTGAGTAGTTGTCAAATGACGATGTATACATGAATAGTCAGGGTGAGTAGTTGTCAAATGACGCTGTATACATAAATAACCACGGTGAGTAGTTGTCAAATGACGCTGTATACATGAATAGCCACGGTGAGTAGTTGTCAAATGACGATGTATACATGAATAACCACGGTGAGTAGTTGTCAATTGACGATGTATACATGAATAGTCAGGGTGCGTAGTTGTCAAATGACGCTGTATACATGAATAACCACGGTGAGTAGTTGTCAAATGACGATGTATACATGAATAGTCACGGTGAGTGGTTGTCAAATGACCTCGTACATGAATAGTCACAGTGAGTAGTTGTCAATTGACGTTGTATACATGAATAGTCACGGTGAGTAGTTGTCAAATGACGATGTATACATGAATAGTCACAGTGAGTAGTTGTCAAATGACGATGTATACATGAATAGTCACAGTGAGTAGTTGTCCAATGACGGTGTATACATGAATAGTCACGGCAACGTCACATAATAACGGTAGGTAACGGTAACTGGTTACATACCTAATTAATATGTGGAAATACGAACCTCGTCACTCGAACTAAAATCAGCCAATCTGAAAACTTACTTCAGCCAATTGAAAGTATCGCTCCATGCCTGTTTACATGCTTTCATGTGTATTCCAACCAAATAATATGAGAGGGATAGATTTTCGTGAAAATTTCAGGATATTTTGACTTCAGTGACACCTAATTTGTAATGTAATAAAGATTTTCAGAGAATGGCTCATAAAGGAGGATGGATGGTGAGTGGGTCCCAACTCGAAATGTATCAAATTATGACTGCTGGAAACTAAACAAAAACTGAGAATCAGAAACTGAAGGTGATTTTTATCAGTAATTATTTATTTATACTCTTACCCATCATTTTAATTTCACACATCAAAAAATTCACACTTTCAGGATAGAAATACAAAACACTTCCCAATTAAAATTTATAAATGCTGAAAAAGATGACAATCCTTTACGGATGGGTGACTATATAGGAATATATTCTGTGGTTTTAATTTATCTTTTATTTTTCTATCTTCCTCTATAGTACATTTATTATATGTATAAACATTCATTTTTGTGTAATTTGCACATAAGTGTTTTATATAACAATATAAATCAAGAAGGCGTATGCAAATTTTTATGCAGATTTTGTAAATTTATCTTTCAAATGATACTAAACAATGATTGATTACAATGTTATTTGACTATTTCAATTATACTACTGATTTAAAAAATTAATGATTATAATTATGCTTGAGAAGAATCTTCAAAAGAAAACTGAAACTATAATGTTATGAGATTTAGTTTTAGATTCAGAAGCGTCTACTTATAACTAGTATTTTAGTACTTTTACGTATTTATAACGTTAATCTTTGTCATTTTCATTTAAAGGATTGTTATATGACAAAGATCTGGATCCGAATAATTCTCATTTGATTTCTAAATAACTCCAACTCTCAAATCAGTATTTAGCGTAATTCGACCTTTTTTATCAAAAATTCCTGACTTTTATTGCTAGCTATTTTGTGTTGGGTTCTAATACTAAGAAATATATCTAAGGGTTTAAGACGCAAAGATTCAACCAGTCTCATATATTACTATATGAAACAGGATTTTTTTCCGGACACTTGCCATCGTTCAGCGAAAGAAAAAATCAGTAACACTACGTTTCGAGATCTGAAATCTGATCTATTCTTCAGGTAAATAACTAAACTAACACATAATTATTATAAACTAGGTTAATAATGGCAAATGTCCGGGAAAATCCTTTTTCCTTCACAATCCTTCCATCGTCAAAAATAAACTTTAAACAAAGTATAATGATTTCTTAACTAATTTGCTGGTTGAGTAATATATATTTTGGTTTCAGTTATTTTAACAAAGAAAGAAAGAAGGTTTAAATTAGATATGACAAAAGTAAGTACACACTAACTAATCTAAGTAATCATAATTTTAAGCTCAGAAAAGTTTTTTCTTTCCTTATTTTATCTTTTCCTTAGAAATTTGCATGGCAAAAAACAGAGAAGTAACATTCTTACAGGAGGTTTAATCTAAGATAATGTATCAGGATTTATCCGATCTAATACGCATATTGTTTTTTACAACACCTTCAACTACCACAGACCTTTGAAGGGAAACAAAGGACCACATTTGACTTCGCCTGTAGAAGTCAATTGTTTATCAGCTCGGCTCAAACAAATCGCCCTCCGCCCTTCACGAACTGGGTGAGAGTGGTTATGAAAATCAATGACGTCATACTTGACGTCCCCCTCATGCATTCCTTATAGGGCATCATAAAACAGCTGATTAGGAGTGGAGTTCCCGCCAGCGCGCATTATCCCGGGTCCCTGAGGAACATCCCCTAACTCGGGATAGCATTGATTGGAGAGTGTCAATTAGACAGGCCGTCACTCATCTTGCAGTGGAGGATCGGATATCTCTGGGTCACTCGTCCTGCAGGCAAGAACAAAGTTACCACTTCATCAGAGGATGGTAGTTTTAATTTGCGACTATCACCTCCGTCGCTGTGATCGGATATCTCTGGGTCACTCGTCCTGCAGGCAAGAACAAAGTTACCACTTCATCAGAGGATGGTAGTTTTAATTTGCGACTATCACCTCCGTCGCTGTGATCGGATATCTCTGGGTCACTCGTCCTGCAGGCAAGAACAAAGTTACCACTTCATCAGAGGATGGTAGTTTTAATTTGCGACTATCACCTCCGTCGCTGTGATCGGATATCTCTGGGTCACTCGTCCTGCAGGCAAGAACAAAGTTACCACTTCATCAGAGGATGGTAGTTTTAATTTGCGACTATCACCTCCGTCGCTGTGATCAGATATCTCTTTCTGATGTTTCTTTCGTGATGAAAGCGATAGACTGCAGCGAGAACGTAGTCAGGAAAAACTTGGGGGGGAGGGGTCCAGACAACTGATATTTTCCCGTAGTGGACATAGAGTAAGGTCCCATTTTGTTCTTTAAACAGTTCTTGACCCGTTTCTTTGTTGAGAAAGATCTTTCAGCAGTACATATCAGTAATACTGAATTATTTAATTATTTAAATTATAATAGTTTAATAAAAAAGTTATTTACAAAGTTGAAAATTTGGGGGGTGGGTTCGGACCCCTTGGATCCCTTGCTGGTCACATCCTTGCGTTGCACCCTAATCTAAATCTGTGTTCCTCATATAAAAAGGCAGCTTCATGCACAATTTCAAGTCTAGAAATCGGTTCGTTTTTTAGATATCGTGCGAACGGACAAACAGACATAATATCCAGCCCCTTGAGTGGTAAGCTTCGTTAACGCTCAGCCAGTCACTAAAGGCTCTGTAGTAATCATTTAAGAAGGTACCCAACCTCAAAACTGGTACTCTGAGGTCCCGATTATTTGGGATACGGTTATCCGAAGTTCAGTGGAAGGTCTGTAAGCCAGCCGTTATTCGTATAAATCCATTTTAAAACTGAAAATTACTCAAATAAACCCGAATTGTTGAAAAAACTTGGGGGGGGGGGCTCCTTGGATCCCGTCGCTGGCTACGTCCTTGGAATGCAGTGACTATTACAGGAATGATTAAATATTGTGATCTTACATTTATGGTACAAACTAAGCGATATTAATAGGATCATAAATTATTCCACATTAAATTTGAACCGAGAGACGCGACTGAAGCCTGTCACGTTTCGACACGTCGACAGCGTGACAGAGCTCAACGCCACGTCGACTCTCCGACGCCGCCGCGACGCCGCGCCTTCACCTGAAATGAGGCATCGCTGTTGAATTTTTCTCAGTTTGACAGGAGTGTAAAGTTTGCACCGCTCGGATTCACTCACCTTTGGCTCCGCCGGGACCGTCACCTGATACAAATGTCAGGCAAATGTCGCTCAACTTCTTCCCATTTCCATATTTTGACGGGGCAACTGATCGCGACAAACTTCGAGCAATTCTCTTAGCCTTCTCAAGCAATTCTCTTAACCTTCTCAAACAATTCTCTTAGCATTCTCAAATAATTCTCTTAGCCTTCTCAAGCAATTCTCTTAGCCTTCTCAAACAATTCTCTTAGCCTTCTCAAGCAATTCTCTTAGCCTTCTCAATACAATTCTCTTAGCCTTCTCAAGCAATTCTCTTAACCTTCTCAAACAATTCTCTTAGCCTTCTCAAGCAATTCTCTTAGCCTTCCCAAGCAGTTCTCTTAGCCTTCCCAAGCAATTCTCTTAGCCTTCTCAAGCAATTCTCTTAGCCTTCTCAAGCAATTCTCTTAGCCTTCTCAATACAATTCTCTTAGCCTTCTCAAGCAATTCTCTTAGCCTTTTCAAGCAATTCTATTAGCCTTCCAAACAATTCTCTTAGTCTTCTCAAGCAATTTTCTTAGCCTTCTCAAGCAATTCTCTTAGCCTTCCCAAGCAGTTCTCCTAGCCTTCTCAAACAATTCTCTTAGCCTTCTCAAGCAATTATCTTAGCCTTCTCAAGCAATTCTTTTAGCCTTCTCAAGCAATTCTCTTAGCCTTCTCAAGCAATTCTTTTAGCCTTCTCAAGCAATTCTCTTAGCCTTCTCAATGCAATTCTCTTAGCTTTCTCAAGCAATTCTCCTAGCCTTCCCAAGCAGTTCTCTTAGCCTTCCCAAGCAAGTCTCTTAGCCTTCTCAAGCAATTATCTTAGCCTTTTCAAGCCATTCTTTTAGCCTTCTCAAGCAATTCTCTTAGCCTTCTCAAGTAGTTCTCCTAGCCTTCTCAAACAATTCTCCTAGCCTTCTCAAGCAATTCTCTTAGCCTTCTCAATACAATTCTCTTAGCCTTCTCAAGCAATTCTCTTAGCCTTCTCAAGTAGTTCTCCTAGCCTTCTCAAACAATTCTCCTAGCCTTCTCAAGCAATTCTCTTAGCCTTCTCAATACAATTCTCTTAGCCCTCTCAAGCAATTCTCTTAGCCTTCTCAAGTAGTTCTCCTAGCCTTCTCAAACAATTCTCCTAGCCTTCTTAAGCAATTCTCTTAGCCTTCTCAAGCAATCCTTACAGCCCTGATCATCAATACAAAGCTATAGCTCTGATCGAAGTTACACATTTTTTTTAAATTTCCGAAACAAGACATTTACAGTTGCTGAAATTGTAACAATAAAAGTATCACAGTGTTAATAATACAGTAGTTTCGTATACATGTGGCACTATCACTTTTGCCTGCATAATTTGATTTAATCTAGATATATCACGTCCTTTTCTTAAAGTTTAGCAAGTTTTGGAAGGTGAAGACAGTAACATCAAAACTTAACCTTACGATACAATCTAAGATTCAATTACATTAATATTTCACCTACATCGGCCTAGCCTATACAGCCAGCCTAAAAACAAAGCGTTGAACAGTTCTTCAAAATTTCAAATCAATCTGACATCGCTTGTTTAAAATTTTATTATTGACAACGTATATATTTGAAAGGGTACCAGTACACTACGATTCGAGAATTATTATCTAACCCCTTCTTCAGGTATTAAAAACAAAGACAGATGTTTTGAAGAGTCAGTCTCTCTCCTTGTCTGACGCGTGCAACACGTTTTGTGCTGTGCTGGTGACTTTGTTTGGGTTCATTCTCCACAGTCTGGACTTACGGTTATATTCTCGGTAAAACTTATACTGTTGTTAAATTTAATATAGTTAATTCATTATTTTGTGTTTACTAAAACTTGTTTCTTGAGAATGTTTACAGCTTTGAGGATAGGTTCCCATTGAATATATTCGAATATCTCCGGCTCATTTTTTATTTCCTTTTGTACCACGAATCTAAACCGTTTTTTGTTGTGCTTTTTGGCCGAGATTCACGTGAGGTAAAATTTGTACTCCTGACTCAGAACCAAGCAGAGAGTAGAATACTGGTGCTTCACTGTTCCTGATTTGGTCCATAATTGTACTCAACCATAGCTTGATAAATAATTTAAACCCTAAATCGTTTATTTCATTAAATTATACATCCTTAGTTCTATATATCATCCAAATTTGTAATGAAACAGTATTCACGCGTGAAATGAATGTGTTTATTTGTGGTTGTATTAATTATAATTCATAGGCCTATTCCGTCAAATTATAAAGTACAGTTTCACTTTTCATAGAACTTGAGCGAAATGGTGAATCATAGAATTCTACATGTCATAATATGAATTCAATTTTAACCTCTAGTAGAGTTCATTATCTTTCTTCGAAAAATAATTTAATTCTGTAATATGCAGGACGAAGAATAGTCCTGAATAAAAATACAAATAAAAACAAAAGTATAAAGTTATAATTGTTAGACATTACAAAAATGTTAAAATAGTTGTAAAATTCTGCAATTATACAAATAAATTACTGCAAAAACAGTCCAGGTTTGTTTATCGAAAATACAAAAGTTGAACACTCACATCTGAGTTTTCCTGATATTACAAGTTTAGACATAAATCGATGTTGTTAAAATGTGTTCCTAGTTTACTAGTGCTAAGAACATCAGTGACTGTTTCTTTTGTATGACAGGTTTCCTCTTTCTACATATGGTGAAAACTGCGTAATTTCTTTAGAGGAAGAAACATGTTTGATCACTTATAGAAGCAACAGGCTTTTTCGTTCAAAACACTGGAATAAACTGTACATTTATTTATTTTCTGAAATGCCGGATCAAACTTTGTTTGGTACGTTTAACATAGTTTATAACGGCTAGTTACATTGTTATCTATTCCCAGTATGTGAGCTTTGCATCGTGTATTTCACTATCACTGTTAGACCAAGCACATCAATATCACATCTCGTTGCAGCATGAATGGAAATTATGCACCTTTACGTGGTTTATGAGATTTCTCCTAGAATTCACCGCTATTAGTTAAAAGATCTTTATCTATGCACACTAAGCGTTGCTTTCACCATGGCGTTCAGATCAAGAGCTTAGTTACAATAGTTCCACATCTCATACTGATGATAAGATTCCCCCAAGCATCCATGTTGGTAGTTACAAACCTTTATCTATGGGTACCCTAAGCATTGCTGTCTAGCTGCTTCATCACCTTCGATAGAGTGTAATCAAGATTATTATGAACAAAATTCCATGCCTCCATGAGGATAATGAGATTCCCCCAAGCATCTATGTTGGTAGTTACAAACCTTTATCTATGCACCCTAAGCATTGCTGTCTAGCTGCTTCATCACCTTCGATAGAGTGTAATCAAGATCATAGTTACAATTCTATATCTCCATAAGGATAACGAGATTCCTCCAAGCATCCATGTTGGTAGTTACAAAACTTTATCTAAGCACCCTAAGCATTGCTGTCTAGCTGTTCTATGACCTTCAGATAAAGTGTAAACAAGATCATAGTTGCAACAATTTCATATCTCCATAAGGATAATGAGATTCCTCCAAGCATCCATGTTGGTAGTTGCAAAACCTTTATCTAAGCACCCTAAGCATTGCTGTCTAGCTGTTCTATGACCTTCAGATAAAGTGTAAACAAGATCATAGTTGCAACAATTTCATATCTCCATAAGGATAATGAGATTCCTCCAAGCATCCATGTTGGTAGTTGCAAAACTTTATCTAAGCACCCTAAGCATTGCTGTCTAGCTGTTCTATGACCTTCAGATAAAGTGTAAACAAGATCATAGTTGCAACAATTTCATATCTCCATAAGGATAATGAGATTCCTCCAAGAATCCATGTTGGTAGCTACAAAACTTTATCTAAGCACCCTAAGCATTGCTGTCTAGCTGTTCTATGACCTTCAAATAAATTGTAATCAAGGTCATAGTTGGAACAATGATATATACAGTGAGATTTCTTCAAGCATCCATGTTGATAGTTACAAACCTTTATCTATACATCCTAAGAGTTACTGTCACCATCACTTTCAGATAAATTGTAATCAAGACCTTAGTTTCAACAGTTCCACATCTCTATAGGGATGTTGAGATCCCTCCAAGCATCCATGTTGGTAGTTACAAACCTTTATCTATACATCCTAAGAGTTACTGTCACCATCACTTTCAGATAAATTGTAATCAAGACCTTAGTTTCAACAGTTCCACATCTCTATAGGGATGTTGAGATCCCTCCAAGCATCCATGTTGGTAGTTACAAACCTTCATCTAATTATCCTAAGCGTTACTGTAGCTGCACCATTATCTTCAGATAAAGTGTAATCACGATCATAGTTGCAACATTTACAAAGCAAACTTGAATGCAAATGACACTTTAGAATCACGTGTAGTAAGTATCGAGGCTCTTTCCAGTTATAAGACTCCAAGGAGGTAACATAAAGAAAGAGCGGTTAGTAAAAGTTAGTAAATTCTCAGAATAGCAGGCAATTTTCATAAAACACATTGATACTTTTAAGAGAAACAAACGAGGACTCCCCCGCGAAGCTTCCACTGCACCTAATAATCCGATAAGGCTGAAGGAAGGAATGTCTATTAAACCCACCTCTTCACGGAAGGCACGTAAATCTTTTTCACAAGCTTTTAAATTATTTATGCAATTCTGAGCAAAGCGTCGCACAAGATTTACGCGTGCTCCCCTGTGAGGTGCATTAATGTTCGGGCATAAAATCGGATTTTAAATTTTCTTAAGTAGAAAAGTGAAAAAATAATAGAGGCGTGTATGTGAGTTAGGGTGGCGAGAAAGCCGGGATGATGAATTCTAAATCCTTGCCTCATTTTTCTTGGGATGTTCCCGCGGGATTCGCAGCCCTAACGCTAACTCTTCGATTAATAAGCTGGGTGGGGAGTCGAGAGGGAAGGGGGCAATATGGGTCACTGCCATAACCGACAAGTTCTAATGATTCTGCGCATCAGCTGGTTATTTATTTAAGGCACCGCATCTGGTGCGGTAAGGGTCCTGCTCACTCTTCCATTATTACAGCCGGGAACCACAATCACAACAGTCTTATCGTGCTTGGGTCACTGCCCTTTATGTGACTGTATTTAGTGGTGCCATTTTCACTTAGTCTCCAAGAGTCATTTACGTTTCGACAACTATATAATAGTTAGTTAGTTTGGGAATAAAGAACAGAAGTTCATTTTTCTGATTATTGCGTCAGTTTGACCTCTGGTAATAGACCTACAGGAAGGATTTTCTAATCTGCCCTGATCATAGGCGAAATTTTTGAATGAGTGAGTTTATTATTTTCATCCCTCTAATCATTTAACTCTTTGCAATCACGTGATTCTTTTCGTACAGTAAACACTGATTCAAGTCGCTCAAGTAAATAGTGATTCCTTCTTGCTTCAGAGCCTTCTTAGAATCTCTTTTAAGGGTGTCTTTTAGGATAATGAGCCTATAAGAAAAGGTTAGTGATGGTTACAATCCTGCAGTATTTTCTTGTAATTCATGATACTTGCTATATTTCTTATTTCTTGAGTATTTAGCTTTTTCAGAATTTGCTGAAACAAAAACTGTCAAAATACCTTTAATTTGAGAAGAAATTGAATCTGTTTGACCAACATCACGGTGCGCGTTTTCTTTCTTATTTGAGTCCATTCTTATGAAAACAGTATTATACATGTATAGTTCGTAAACCATATTTTATCATAAAATAAAGATTTTCATTATTAAAGATCACTATTTATTGAAAAATTATCTACTTGTCTACTAAGAATCAAATAAATCTTTCCACAGCGCAATTAAATTATTTGGCAAAGAAAAAAAAGAAATAAAACTTCTAAAAAGACTCCAGAATACGCTGAAAATCAGTAAAGAGGTTAAAGTAATCTTATACTATGAAACATTATTAACAAAACCGGTTGGGGTACGAGCGATAAGAGACAGAAGTTTTCTGATAAGATAAGATAAGGATTTGTTCTTTTCTTACGTTACAATTATTGTCATCTACAGTCATTCTGATAATCCTTTTTAGTTGATAATAGTTTTAAAGCAATTACCATCCCTTATTTCTTTATTGGAATTCCACTAGAATCGTAAAATAACACATTTACCATTGTACGAACAGTAAGTATATAATTATAGTATGTGCCATGCCTAGAGAACTCGATTCAGCGTACTCGTAAGACAACATGTCGAATTCGTTTTTATGTAGATATGTATATTTCTATTTCTATGCATATTTTATAACCTGCATCTCCGATGTTCTTATTCTTGTATTCATTGCCGTATTTTGTAGTAACGGAAAACGTAAGTAATTCCTCCAGCGTTTGTGAAGCAATAATATTCTATTTCATAATTTATAATGTGAATTTTACCACAGTATCTAAACAATAACAAAACTACGCATCATTTATTTAAAATAAACAAATGTTTTATTGCCGGCGAGTAAGGAAAATGTGAGCATATGTCCCGTCCATCCCATTCGCCGAAAGTTGTTCCGCTTTGTCCTTCTTTGTGTGAAAAACTCTTTGCCGGATAAAAGTATCCCCCCTTCCTCCCCACCCCCTTCTCGACCACAAATTGACCTGGGCCGCCCCAGGCTACTGCTGTATTTGTGTTTTATATTTGTATCCTCTGTTTCGCCTAATGCCTTGATTCAAAGCCCAGAGGGCGATGCAAAGCGAGTTCCCGCCGCCGCGCTGCGCCCGCCGCGAGATTCTGATACTCTCCGTACAATATATCTCTCAATTTCACCGCATGCTTGGGTTCTGGAGGATTACGGTCCTGATACAGATAGAGATACTTCCTACTGTTTAGGCGCTGTTTAAAAACCCACATGGAATACGCTAAAACTAAACTGTTATAAGTGGATTTTCTTCACGCAGGAAATAATGTGAAAAATTAATAACAACTATGTTTGAAACACCTAAAAAATAATGTGTTTTTATATTTTAAATGAGCGCGTTTCAATAAATTACAAGATCACGGTTTTGAATTCCGTTTAGATATTATTTGACATTTATATTAGTTGACATCCGTCATAAATAAAGACTGTAAAAAAGACTTTACACTACGCTTTTGACATACCAAGAGATTAGCACTCTGTACTGAATGGACGAAACACTGGGGGTTGGATACCTCTGAGGTCGTAGTGATAAATACAGGATATTGCAAAGTTTAGTTACAAATTGAATTGGGGGAAAATAACACTTACAAGCGCCATTTTTAGGAGTTATATAACAAATTGGAGTTTGCCGCCTTGCTGCCAAAATAGAGTAATAATGAACTTAAATTATATCTTGGGCTGGGTCTGGTGCTTCCAGTGTTCTTTAGAATTTTGCCTCCGAACTTAATCTGTAAATAACTTTAAAATGACCTCCCTTCACGTTGATGTCGACTCACACTGACATTGACATGCAGCTGTAGTCACAGAAAGGAAGATTAGATCAAAGTATTCCCCAAAAAAGAATCATTCAAGGCCTCAAGAACTTGATGATGAATTTAAAGTTGGACTCAAACTCGCCTAAACCAAATTAGCCATTTATTGAGACAACGTGGACTCGTCAGAAGGACATCACCACAGCTATATCTGTATTAATCTGGCAAATAAAACATCAGCATAGGTAAGTTACTTTACTATATAGACTACAAATTTAGTTTATATTACATTCAAAATAGACGTCTCGCATGAAAGGGCTAATTTGAAATACTAAAAATGTAAACTTTATTTACGGACAAGGACGCGAGGTAGTAACCGGTGAGCTTTCGAACTGCTATAAAGTTCAAGAGAGAAAAAAATGACTACTTGTGCCAATTGGGTTATTATTCCGCCAAATATTAGTTCCAAGACCATCGTAAAAAATCTTACTAACCCGTAATGAGTAACAGGGTTGCGAATATATATTTTACACATTGACGGATCTCGATAAACCAAGTAGGCCTACCGTTGGAATTTTAATGAAATTGCTGAAGTAGTTGGTATCTGGTACACTTTTTATAACTATGGGTTGTTTTGTTATTTGTCTTTAAATATTTTAAACAGACGTTAATTTTTTAACATTAAAGAAAATAATACTATTTTTTTACTTTTCTCTTGTACCTATGTAGCAAATTTAGTTTCCTTAGCTTAAAAAGTTCAAGATATATTATTTTTTTTTATAAAAATGCAAAATGGCGGCTAGCGGGTAAACGACAAATTTTCGACCTATATTTAATAAAGGACACTTTTTGCTTGATTCTGTTGTGATGATCTCCCACAGAAGTTTGTGATGCATTTTTTTATCACCCTGTATATATATATATATATATATATATATATATATATATATATATATATATTATACAATGTAACTAAATAACGCTATAACTCCATACTATATCCGATCAAATATTTTACAGCAAGCTAATCAGAGGTCTATAATGACCTAAATACTTCATTTTCCTATTTAGAATCCAAGTTCAATTATTATCATAGACTAACGTCATCAAGTATGAGGGTACAACCTTAAAATTTAATATATAAAAATGCATTAATTTCGAATGTCTCTAAGACATTTCTGGTATACAGACCCCTTGAATACCATACTAATCGGCCATAGTGGTATCACGTTTTTAGATGACTCTTACATTTTGTATTAGGAAAGTTCCTTAAACATTCGGGGAGGCAGTTGTACACGATAGGACCGAAGTGAGATAAACTTTTCAAACCCATATTCAACCCCGCTTTTCGAAAGTGAAGCTGCTTATCATGGGGGGGGGTTGCTACACTAGGAAACCTCTTCCTGAATTGCAACCTCTCACACAAGTACTATGGCTCTCCAGACTCTAGAATTTTGTGCTCAATGCAAGTTAGTCAATACCATGCGTAAAGTTTCCGTTTGAAGCATAGTAGCATAAAGCCGATATGACAATACTAGCTTAATAGTGTGATTGTATAGCTGACGGCTCAGCGTCAGCTATACCGGCTTCGAAGTTCACTGGTTTTATTTTATTTATTATTACATTTTTGGTTCAAATCCCGGGGAGGTCCAAAAATGTAATAATAAATAAAATTAAACCAGTGAACTTCGAAGCCGGTATAGCTGACGCTGAGGGTAAAAAAAAAAAAAATATATATATATATATTCTTTGGATTCTATGGTGTCCTCCCCCGATATACGGTTGCCATAGCAACAACAGAACAATGGAAGATCAGTGACTGCATAAGTTGTAATGTGATAGATTTAAAAAAAATAATAATATTGCATAAAGACAGATATAAATTGCATTGCATACGCCAACAGAGTCAGGTAAGCAAATACACCATTTAAATTATATTTATCGACATAAAAAGGTACAATTCTGGTTTTATATCAGAACCAGGAGGTTTCATGTTAATAATGTTTTCGAAAGTTATCCCTGCCTCTTGTTCTGTACTGATGGACATCCCCGCCCTGCACTAACTCAAATTTGTTTCGACAGAACAGGACAACCTCGAGAATATAGAGACAGGGTAAAGTCAGTCATCCAAGCTTCGTAAAGACTTCTTTGCACGACTCTCTGGGGTTCAATTTGACCACAACTCTGATAGATTTTAGATTTCAAAACACTTCCTAGTTTCTATTGGCAACAGTTGCCCCATAATCTGAAGCCGTGAGACATATGTGGATGTACAGGACTATAATAAGCTGTATAATTTGTAATATACCCATAGAACAAGACTTTGCAAGGTTGTCCTACATAACATAAACACCCGAGGCAACCTTAGAGCAAACGCTTTTAGTGTGTTGGCCCGTAAGAAGTCGGTGGAAAATCTTAAATGTAACCATAGGACGATGTGCATACCATTATTAAAGGTATTAATTAGTAGAACGTCATGCTGCAAATTAAACCTCAAAAGGTTAATCCTAAACAAAATGGCGGCTCAAGTTTCAATACTGATCTTATGTGCATATTCTAGAATGGCCTAATTTTAATATAACAATATCAGATGAAGCTACAAAACTTCACACATGATTACTGTACACAAACACCTACTTAAAGATGTACTCAGTGTACTTCCTTCTATGGGAACTGTCCACTAGGAGTCAGTAGAACATTTTTAATTTAAGCACATGCACATCGTTTTAAAGGGCTAGTCAAGCAAAGAAGTATGCCGCAAACCTCACTTCAAAAGCTTTATCCGTTACAAAATTGGTGGCGGTTCAAAGATTTTTAAAAATAAACTGAATTTTCTTCTCAACTAACCTTATGCCCTATGTCACTGTACAAAGTTTTATGTTTGTACGTTTATGAATACAGAAGCTATTAGACCGCTTCAAGACTTTTCAGCAACACTGGATACGTTCAGTATAATACTGCAATATTTGTTCACGCACAGCAAATCCTTGAAAATTTAAATGCCAACGTTTCCTATCCCGAATGCTACCGCAAACTCCGTTTAGAAGTAGAATAAAATATGCATCACGCTGGGTACGACTTGTGGTCTCCAGGAGGAAAGGAGTGGACCGACTTAATTGGATGTTTGGTGACTTGGAGAAGCCAACAAGCCAAAGAGAATTAGCTTAGACTGCGAGCAAACACGTGAAGTAAACACGAACAGACAAAGCAAACAAGGTCCATTTGAGAGTGCATCTCAAACACGCGGCGATCTCAGGAACCACTCGACATCTGGTGAGACGTCTCTAGTGTACGCGTGTGTGAGATGGTGTTGACCTTGTACTGCTGCTGGACTAATATTGACATAGGATCACGGATATTGTGAGCATTGTGCAGTGCTGGATTAACTTGGACTAATCACTACTAACAGTCATTTTAAAACGTAAGATATTCGTGATCAGACATTTCATTTACGTTGTGAGTCAATGCTAAATTTGCAATAGTAATTTTAATTATCTTTAAATAATGGAAACAATTTATTCATTTTCTCTTTTTATTTTACAAAACTTTTTATTTTATTGAAACTGTTACATTATACGAAAAGATTGTTTTACGTGGCCACACAACTTAGTCTCAACCTAGGGCTATAATTTCTTTTAAATCGGAAGAAAAAGCTGAGAAATCTATTCGTACTTTGTTCATTTCAAATTCAGAGATTTCATCTTCAGATACTAGGTATTTTTATTCATTTTCCAATAAACATTTCCTGGTTTACATTGCTTAATCCAACGATTGCCAACTGCAAGAAGTTTATATAATAAAATTGTTTCAAATTTTCAGGATCTATAAGAAAGACAATTTTTAATCATAATGCTATTTTATACCAAAAACGTGTTGGGTTTTTTATACAATTAGAGTAAGTTTTATAGTTAATGAACTAATTAATGAAAACACATTTTACTCAGATATCTCGCTAATTCTGCTAATTTAAATTTAAACTTGCATTTGTAATAGAAGTTCACGTCGTCTAAAAATTATGTGAAGTGCCTGATGATGGAATCTTTGATTCAGAAAGGCATAGCACAAAATAAAAAATTATATATTGGAAAATGTTGTATTTCTTTATCTAGTGATAGATACTACAATAAATCGTTTTTACAATGCTCCAAGATTCTACATCATTTTAACTGTTTATAAACGTAGCATGAAAGTCTTCAAGAACAATTTAGGAACCAGTAGTTTCCTACATGAGCATACATAACTTAGACACAATCACACACATACATATATGTGACTGAATTTCGTATTTCAATATCTCAAATCCCACGACAAACACATCACTGGGAAGAAAGAAGGGAGGAATGCAGAAATGGAAAATCAGCAAGCATCTAAACGGGATTAAGAGACAGGATTGGAGGTCAACCTGCTACCAGATAGACCTAAGAATACATACAAGCCTGTGGATTTAACTGCTGTCTAGCCAGAACTTTTTACCGATTTTCGATGTGAATGTTGAATTTAGCTCTAGATCACCTTCCTCTTACGTGCAGCATCTGATGCTGTTGCAGACTTGATTCCTGGAGTCATGCCCGTATCAAGGGATCCAAAGATAGTCGGTGACGAAAAAGGAAGAGAAAGGTGAACTGGAGCTAAATTCAAAATTCGCATCGAATCAGCCCTTCCTACCATAGCTGCTTCAGTCAACATCGTAGTGTGCTCATTGTGCACCTGATGAATCAATGAGAATACCTCTTCATCTGGATTACACTATATATTGTAGTCTAGGGTCTGTGATGTCGAAACGATGCTGGAGGTTCATTTTGTGCGACATCGTTCATCTTCACCGACTATTTTTGAATCCCTTCAGACGAACATGACTCCAGAATTCAGGGGTCAAATTAGTGCTGCACGTAAGAGGAAGGTGAACTGGAGCTAAATTCAACATTCACATCGAATCAGCCCTTCCCTCCATAGCTGTTTTATGTGTAGAAGACTAGTGAATTGGTGCACCGTGACCACCTCTGTCTAAACAACCTAAAACTCTTATGAGGCTGGAAATGTTGCAGCTTATAAACGTCGAATACAATAACCCTCAATGTGTGAAGGGAACAAGATGCCTCTTACGTTGACACAGTAAAAATGGGAATAGTAATAATAATATTTCACTCGTATAATTTATCGGTTATTTCTTTAGCATAGTCATAGTGCCCCTACCAGAGTGTTATAATGTTACATTTTCCATCTCCAAGTAGGCAGTACATGAATGATTGCTAGTAAGACAAACATGAAAAGAATGTACCATTGTTTAGCTATACCAAAAATCAGCAACAATACGTTGCGATGTTATCACACGTTGATAATCAACAAAACACAATTAAATCGAGAGTAAAATTAATCGTACGAAGCAAAATAGGCCACTTTGATGTAGAGTACACAATACAGAGTTCAAATTAATTTTTGTGTTGTTACAGTACGGGTTTAAAAGGATCATCTACAATAAATCAGTAATACAAAAGACCAACCACCCATTAATGATTTTTGATCAATTTGATCGTGATAATCTTGACAGTTTACTAAGAGTAGTTTTCAGTGGTTGGTGGTTGTGAGCAGAAGTATTGTGATTTTTGTTTTTTTCAGTTTACAGTAATTTGTGTTATTTTACCAACTTTATGTTTTACAGCTAGCGTGATGTTTGTGACACGAATACCAGACGTATGCATGTCACAACGCTTCGATACGGTACGTCATTTTTATCTTAAATTTTAGTTCTGCATTAGATTAATTATTCATTAGAGGAAGGGATCAGGTTGCATACCTCGAAACTTAGTGTTGTTTATTTTTTTAATCAGTGAACGACGGCAAATGCCCGGAAATTCCAGGTTACTAACAAATCCTTCCATCGAGTTAGTGAATATTCTGATACATTCTTAAAACATCTCATGCTAAGTAATCTTATACAGCGTTTTGAACTTGCCTGCCTTTTATTGCAGAAGTTCAAGATACAATGCTGGCTGAACTTTGAATTTTCAGTGAACAATATTAATGACACCGAGTGAGAATTTCTGGGACTCTTTGAGCATGACACGGTGTCGGAACGGTGTAAAGGTTTGTTTTGAGCTTCATTGTTTTTTTGAATTTTTTGAATTTTTCTGGATCTCTTCAGACGAACATGACTCCAGATTCTAGGCTTCAAGTCTGAGACAGCGTCAGATACCAGACGCTGCACTAAGAGGAAGAAAACTGAAGCTAAACATTCACATTAAATAAACCCTGTCTCCCCACCATAGTTACGTTATGTGTATCTGTTCTTGCTTATATTAGCCTACGTGGCTTCTCTTAAAACAGCACACACAACAGCCTTTGCCTGATATAGCAACAGTATATTTATAACATTCGTGTAAGAACAGTGTATGTTAAAATTTCCTATTACTTAAATATATTTATTAATATTAAAAAATTATGATTTGTAAAAAGATTTCTTGCAAAAAACTCAAAGTTTATTTTCATACTAAGTATTAAAATATGTATTTCCCTGCATTGAATGGAATCTTTTAAATAGGCATACACTCTTATCTCAAAATCCATTTTACATTACATTGAGGCACAATAGTGATAGGTTTTAAAGCGTATAATATCAGATTATTCAGATTTACACAAAATGTTAGGAGGTTCATAAGTTGGTGTACTTTATGTTAAACCCGTTTTTATTTTTCATGCAATATTATAACAATAACAGATACAACTCTAAGGATGACTCCCTTTATCTGAGGTCTGTAACTATCTAACCTGGACTTGCCTCATAATAGCACAAACTCATAATAGTAATCGTAATTTAAGAAAGAACAAATGAACGTAACATATCTTTTTTACTCATTTTCCCTTTTATTATAATAGGCAATTTATTTAACAGTCCTTTTCATGCAAAAAGTTATGAAATACAGACATGACTTTTGTTGAACTAAAACAGAAATACCCGTAAAATTAAAACTCCTTTGTTTAATACTACAACTGTAAAGTAAACATAATTCGTATTTGACCGTAATTTGTGTTAGAGAGAGATAAATATAAATCAGGAAGAAGTCAGGAGAGGCCAGGGAGCAGGACGGCGGCGGCGGCGGCGTCGCGGCGCACGGTGGCGCGCTCCCTTGCAAATTGTCTGGGAGACGGCATCGTTTTCATCAAGTCTCCTGCATTTTGTATGAGACCCGCCGTTTGACGCTGTTACTCCAGCGGGCTTAAACTTCTTAAGCAGGCCGCAACGTGTCAAAAACGACATCTCTTTAAAGTTTCATTCACAGTTACGGTAGGAGCTGCGATCGTTTCCGCCAGCCTAAGCGCGTATCCTGTGTTTATGAGCAGTCGCCGGGCACAGAGCTCGCTGGGACCTCGGGTTACGTCATTGTTCTCTATTTGTTTACGTTCCACATTTGTAAACCTTACACACTCCCTGGGGTTCTGCGGGTTTCCTTGTATTTATGTCACTTTTAACATCGGGATTCGCAGCTTGAACCCGCTATTTCTATGTGCATTACAGTCCAAAACGGCTTTTTAAATGGTAATGCTCGACCTTTACTAATTGCTTTACTCCTCTGGTATTCTTCTTCGTCTTGCCATTACCTTAACAATAGTATTAATGTGTAGCAGTTCTAAAACGAAATGGACTAATTAAGCTAGATTTAATATTTTGGGTGATTATAAAAAAGTACTTAATATCTAAAAGGTAGACTTTTGGTAGATACATTTATTCGTTGTTTGAACCTTTTATTTTCGTGTGTATTACAGTCCAAAAAGGCTTTTTGAATGGTTATGCTCGACCTTTACTAATTGCTTTACTCCTCTGGTATTCTTCTTCGTCTTGCCATTACCTTAACAATAGTATTAATGTGTAGCAGTTCTAAAACGAAATGGACTAATTAAGCTAGATTTAATATTTTGGGTGATTATAAAAAAGTACTTAATATCTAAAAGGTAGACTTTTGGTAGATACATTTATTCGTTGTTTGAACCTTTTATTTTCGTGTGTATTACAGTCCAAAAAGGCTTTTTAAATGATTATGCTCGACCTTTACTAATTGCTTTACTCCACTGATATTCTTCTTCGTCTTTTCGTTTCCCTTAACTGTAGTATTTATGAGTAGCAGTTCTAAAATAAAATAAACTAATTGAGCTAGATTTAATATTTTGGGGCAGTTATAAATAATGCACTTAATATCTAAAAGGTTGACTGTTTGTGCGTTTATTCCCAGTTTTAAACCTGTATCTTTATGCGCATTACAGTCGAAAACAGCTTGTTAAATGGTTACGCTCGATCTGTACTAATTGCTTTACTCTATTCATATTCTTCTTCGTCTTGTCTTTACCCTTAACGATACTATTTCTTTGTAGCAGTTCTAAAACAGAAATAGACTAATTAAGTTACATTAAATATTTTGGGCAGTTATAAATAATGCACTTAATATCTAAAGGGTAGACTGTTGGTAGATGAGTTTTTTCGCAGATTCAACCCTTTATTTCTGTGTGCATTACTGCCCAAAACAGTTTATTAAATGGTTATGCTCGACCTTTACTAATTGCTTTACTCTATTTATATTATTTTTCGTCTTGTCCTTACCCTTAACAATAGTATTTATTTGTTAACAGTTCTGAAACAATATAGACTGATTAAGTTAGATTTAATATTTTGGGGTAGACTGCTGGTAGATGTATTTATTAAAATACGCTATTATATTCTGGGGGTAATCTAGTGAAATGTTAATATTATTTAGACACTACAAGGTGACTGTTCACGTTACGTCAGGATCTGGTCATCGTTATTTGTTAGATATTTTTGTTAGATTTATTGGATTTTATGTCAAATAAACTGGAAAACTGAATGAAATAAGTCCCAGACCTGTAAGTCCACCTATTTCTGAAATATCAAACAAAGTTGGCAAAATTCGATCTCGAAAAACATGCTTTGTTTATATTTGAAGTACATTCACTTCATTAAACGGGTAATTAACACGCAAATTTTATAATAAAAAAATGTAATTCTGAAGAGACTTATGTAAAATAGCCCACACACAAAAATTTTAAAAATAAATTTTTAATCGATTTAGCAGAAGTCAGAAAACGCAATCGTTGTTTATTAAATGAACGTTCTTCTTAAAAACATAACATTTCAAGATTTTTGTATTAAATAAATAGTTAAAAAAACATTGACCAATATATTCAGATATTGTTGCAGCAGTGTTACCAACTCTTCATTTCCAATAAAATAAAAGCAAATATATTTGTTAAATTTATTGCATTTTATGTGCAATTAACTTAAAACTGAATAAAATACGTCGCAGACCTGTAATACCACGCATTTTTGAGATATCAGACAAAATATTCAAAATTCTATCTCGAAAAACATGTTTCGTTTAGATTTGAATTACGTTAACTTCATTAAATGGGTAGTAAACACGCGGGTTATTCGTGGGACACACTGCATATTTGAAATTTACAAAAGTGCCACAATTATCTTCATTTGTTTTTTTTCATTTATTATGATTCCATTTATTATTTTTACGATGGAAGGATTGTGAAGGAAACAGGATTTTCCCGAACATTTTTCCATCGTTTAGTGAAACAAAATATCAGTAACACTACGTTTCGAGATCTGCAATCTGGTCTCTTATTCAGGTAAATAACTAACCTAACAGAATTACAAACTGGGCTAAAATAAACAAATCATACCAGAGCGCCGTGGCACGTATAAGTCTAATTATTAAAACTGAACTACAGAATACAGGTCACAATACGTCTGCATTCGTCGAACGTCCACCGACGACTTTTTATTAAGTGCATGTCTTGGGGTTAGTGAAGTTGAAATAAAAAATAAATAATAAATAAGTAATAAATAAAAAATAAATAAAAACACAACGTGGTATTTTTTATTCCTGACTTGAGCGTAACACAACGCTCTGGTTAATTTACATACCAAATTATATGAGAATAATGAGAATAATGATTTATTCCTTCAAAAATTACAAAAACAGTACAAAAATAAAATCTTAGGAATAGCCTAATCAAATGTCCAGTAGCGTGATTAGGATTAACAAAATAAAATAAACTTAATATTACTATTAGAGTTCAGTTTGCATTAAATTACATGCTGGCCACTCTCCGAGGTGCCTGAAACTACAAATGAACTAAACATAAGAATACAAAAAATATAACCAATATAAAAATAACTAGTAATTACTTATCTATATAATGTCAGAATAAAAATGATCTAATATTAAAAGTAAAAACAACATAACAATTAGTATCCTCTTTATACAATTCGAATTTAAAAAAACAAAACAAATTAAAAACATAGCAGCAAACATATATACCAACACTGTCTTTATTTATATAATTTGTATACAAATATTTTTCAATATACTCATGGGCATTACTCATGGGTATTGTTGCTTCTAATATATATATATAAATGAATGTTTGTGTGTTTGTCCTTTATGAAATCGTAAACTGTTTTCTATGCTATGTCTATTGATGTAACTCGCCTCCAGGTGGCGTTGCCAAACACAATAGTTTTCAAAACGCCTGCACATTATAAACTGCAATTACGAGACAGTTATGAATATTTAATAGCCAAACACTATTTGAAGGCGCTAAGTTATGATGTATATTTGTCTTGAAGATAAATTTCTGGTTGAACTTAAAGTTTGAGTGTTAGACCACTTTATAATAAAACACATGTACGCGTACAATGGCTATAAACATATACAGATTTTCTTGATCGTGGCAACAAAGCAAACTCTACATCGGCGTTGGAAATATAATTTACTTGAGCCAAAAGTGCACATACACGGGTAACGCTTACGAAACGCGTGCGAAGCCGCGGGAAACAGCTAGTTTAGAAATACAAGAGCGATTAGATCGAGCAACACGCCTCATTACCAAGGGAAGCAACACGAGAACAGTCTAATTGTAATTCCACCCGACGCGCTATCCAATATCTATTACAGGCCGAGGAGGATCAGCCAGAGAGCCGAGGCCGGGTCCGTGTGGCGTGCCTTGTCAGTAGAAGCAGGCTTTCTTCCCAAATTGATAAATGATGCTCTCTGTTCACACGTGTAATATTGATGTGTAACTCGGTTATCGTTGCTATCTCGAGTACGGCACCCCCCCCCCCCAGCACCCCCCAGCACCGCCACCGTAACACGCCGCCGACGTAAATTGATTGAACTGCGCTACCTCACCTTCAAGTCAAATACCCTTACAACACGCCACCCTCGCGTCTTCGCACACAAGCTTGGCGGAAAACTGATGCTTAGTAAGAGTTCGGGTGCTTTTGTGACGAAGAATAGTCAGAGGCAAACGTATAATGCTTCATTCAGTTCGGTGGGTTTTATCTATCGAACGAAATTTGAGCACCTTCTGTTGCTATAACTCTATTTTGAATAATTAGAACTTTCTGGAAGTTTGAAATTCCCGCGATTGGGAAGGAATCAGTGCCTTACCATCAATATCCTTCGGGAGTGCTCAGGCCTGGTGCACCTTCGACAACTGTAACGACCACTAATAGCCTTATTCAAATAGTGTGAAACCAGAATAAATATTTTTGCGCTCTTAAGGCATATACAGTTATGTGTTTTACTTAACGTAAGGCTTTTTAAATAGGAAAAAGCTGATTTCCTTTTAAGCCTTATGGGCCACTGGCTTGTGCGAGGATCCTATCAAACAGAATAAGGGGGGGGGGAGTTGATTCAGTACAAGGTCGATGGTACTGATAAAAAGTGTGACGGTCACAGACAGGATGAGAACCTGCGCTATATATAACTCAGACTCAAAATCCTACATCTTAGACTGCTCGGCCATCGGCAATCCCCCCTTTGAGAAAATCTTCTATTAAGGTTAAATGGGCAGGGATAAGTTCAAACTTAGCCACCAGGAAGCAGCACCAAAGTTTCTGTTTTATCCTTTTAATTTTAAACCGACTTCAATTTTGAAAATGGTTAGTAAAGTAGGTAATTATATAATTTTAAGTACAAAAGAATAACAATTATTCTATTCATAACAAAAATAGTTGAACTGTTCGGCCGGAAACAGATGCACGGATGATGAATTTAATATTTAAGAAAGATTTTATTTTATTGCCAGAATTACCAGAGATAATACAACAGATCAACAACGACATTAGTTAAAAATGATGAAAGATTAGTTTATATTTATATCCAAACCCTTGATCACATTAAAAACATGCAGGACATGCAGACATCTATCCACACTATCGGTATCAAAGTTTATTATTCATTAAGGTTATTACAATCAGAGTCGCAGTATCCTGTGAACAATCCAACTTGTGTACAGTCTTCTTGAGTGTATGCAAGGCTCGACCATTGTGGATTTCCCCAGCTCGACATGCAAGTGTAACAATATCGTGTAAACAACCAACTCGTCTAACATCGTGTCGAGTGTATGCAAGGCTCGACCATTGTGGATTTCCCCAGCTCGACATGCAAGTGTAACAATATCGTGTAAACACCCAACTCGTCTAACATCGTGTCGAGTGTATGCAAGGCTCGACCATTGTGGATTTCCCCAGCTCGACATGCAAGTGTAACAATATCGTGTAAACAACCAACTCGTCTAACATCGTGTCGAGTGTATGCAAGGCTCGACCATTGTGGATTTCCCCAGCTCGACATGCAAGTGTAACAATATCTTGTAAACAACCAACTCGTCTAACATCGTGTCGAGTGTATGCAAGGCTCGACCATTGTGGATTTCCCCAGCTCGACATGCAAGTGTAACAATATCGTGTAAACACCCAACTCGTCTAACATCGTGTCGAGTGTATGCAAGGCTCGACCATTGCGCGGCTGTGAATTGTGCGGTCGCCGCCTGATGAAACATCTAACATCAATCCTACTCTCACAGATGGAACCATACATTTTGAATGACTCACTCCTGTAGATTTCCATAGCCCGACATTCAAGTGTAACAATATCGTGTAAACACCCAACTCGTCTAACATCGTGTCGAGTGTATGCAAGGCTCGACCATTGCGCGGCTGTGAATTGTGCGGTCGCCGCCTGATGAAACATCTAACATCAATCCTACTCTCACAGATGGAACCATACATTTTGAATGACTCACTCTTGTGGATTTCCCTAGCTCGACACGCAAGTGTAACAATATCGTGTAAACACCCAACTCGTCTAACACCGTGTCGAGTGTATGCAAGGCTCGACCATTGCGGGGCTGTGAATTGTGCGGTCGCCGCCTGATGAAACATCTAACATCAATCCTACTCTCACAGATGGAACCATACATTTTGAATGACTCACTCTTGTGGATTTCCCTAGCTCGACATGCAAGTGTAACAATATCGTGTAAACACCCAACTCGTCTAACATCGTGTCGAGTGTATGCAAGGCTCGACCATTGCGGGGCTGTGAATTGTGCGGTCGCCGCCTGATGAGACATCTAACATCAATCCTACTCTCACAGATGGAACCATACATTTTGAATGACTCACTCTTGTGGATTTCCCTAGCTCGACATGCAAGTGTAACAATATCGTGTAAACACCCAACTCGTCTAACATCGTGTCGAGTGTATGCAAGGCTCGACCATTGCGGGGCTGTGAATTGTGCGGTCGCCGCCTGATGAAACATCTAACATCAATCCTACTCTCACAGATGGAACCATACATTTTGAATGACTCACCCTTGTGGATTTCCCTAGTCCGACATGCAAGTGTAACAATATCGTGTATACACCCAACTCGTCTAACAGCGTGTTGAGTGTATGCAAGGCTCGACCATTGCGGGGCTGTGAATTGTGCGGTCGACGCCTGATGAAACATCTAACATCAATCCTACTCTCACAGATGGAACCATACATTTTGAATGACTCACCCTTGTGGATTTCCCTAGTCCGACATGCAACTGTAACAATATCGTGTAAACACCCAACTCGTCTAACATCGTGTCGAGTGTATGCAAAGCTCGACCATTGCGGGGCTGTGAATTGTGCGGTCGCCGCCTGATGAAACATATAACATCAATCCTACTCCCACAGATGGAACCATACATTTTGAATGATTTACTCTTGTTGATTTCCCTAGCTCTACATGCAAGTGTAACAATATCGTGTAAACACCCAACTCGTCTAACATCGTGTCGAGTGTATGCAAGGCTCGGCCATTGCGCGGGTGTGAATTGTGCGGTCTCCACCTGATGAAACATCTAACATCAATCCTACTCTCACAGATGGAACCATACATTTTGAATGATTCACTCCTGTAGATTTCTTTAGCTCTACATGCAAGTGGTACAATATCGTGTAAACACCCAACTCATCTAACATCGTGTCGAGTGTATGCAAGGCTCGACCATTGCGGGGCTGTGAATTGTGCGGTCGCCGCCTGATGAAACATCTAACATCAATCCTACTCCCACAGATGGAACCATACATTTTGAATGACTTACTCTTGTTGATTTCCCTAGCTCTACATGCAAGTGTAACAATATCGTGTAAACACCCAACTCGTCTAACATCGTGTCGAGTGTATGCAAGGCTCGGCCATTGCGGGGCTGTGAATTGTGCGGTCGCCGCCTGATGAAACATCTAACATCAATCCTACTCTCACAGATGGAACCATACATTTTGAATGACTCACTCTTGTGGATTTCCCTAGCTCTACATGCAAGTGTAACAAAATCGTGTAAACACCCAAGTCGTCTAACATCGTGTCGAGTGTATGCAAGGCTCGACCATTGCGCGGCTGTGAATTGTGCGGTCGCCGCCTGATGAAACATCTAACATCAATCCTACTCTCACAGATGGAACCATACATTTTGAATGACTCACTCTTGTGGATTTCCCTAGCTCTACATGCAAGTGTAACAAAATCGTGTAAACACCCAAGTCGTCTAACATCGTGTCGAGTGTATGCAAGGCTCGACCATTGCGGGGCTGTGAATTGTGCGGTCGCCGCCTGATGAAACATCTAACATCAATCCTACTCTCACAGATGGAACCATACATTTTGAATGACTCACTCTTGTGGATTTCCCTAGCTCGACATGCAAGTGTAACAATATCGTGTAAACACCCAACTCGTCTAACGTCGTGTTGAGTGTATGCAAGGCTCGACCATTGCGGGGCTGTGAATTGTGCGGTCGCCGCCTGATGAAACATCTAACATCAATCCTACTCTCACAGATGGAACCATACATTTTGAATGACTCACTCTTGTGGATTTCCCTAGCTCGACATGCAAGTGTAACAATATCGTGTAAACACCCAACTCGTCTAACATCGTGTCGAGTGTATGCAAGGCTCGACCATTGCGCGGCTGTGAATTGTGCGGTCGCCGCCTGATGAAACATCTAACATCAATCCTACTCTCACAGATGGAACCATACATTTTGAATGACTCACTCTTGTGGATTTCCCTAGCTCGACATGCAAGTGTAACAATATCGTGTAAACACTCAACTCGTCTAACATCGTGTCGAGTGTATGCAAAGCTCGACCATTGCGGGGCTTTGAATTGTGCGGTCGCCGCCTGATGAAACATATAACATCAATCCTACTCCCACAGATGGAACCATACATTTTGAATGACTTACTCTTGTTGATTTCCCTAGCTCTACATGCAAGTGTAACAATATCGTGTAAACACCCAACTCGTCTAACATCGTGTCGAGTGTATGCAAGGCTCGACCATTGCGCGGGTGTGAATAGTGCGGTCGCCGCCTGATGAAACATCTAACATCAATCCTACTCTCACAGATGGAACCATACATTTTGAATGACTCACTCTTGTGGATTTCCCTATCTCTACATGCAAGTGTAACAATATCGTGTAAACACCCAACTCGTCTAACACCGTGTCGAGTGTATGCAAGGCTCGACCATTGTGGATTTCCCTAGCTCGACATGCAAGTGTAACAATATCGTGTAAACACCCAACTCGTCTAACACCGTGTCGAGTGTATGCAAGGCTCGACCATTGTGGATTTCCCTAGCTCGACATGCAAGTGTAACAATATCGTGTAAACACCCAACTCGTCTAACATCGTGTCGATTGTATGCAAGGTTCGACCATTGCAGGGCTGTGAATTGTGCGGTCGCCGCCTGATGAAACATCTAACATCAATCCTACTCTCACAGATGGAACCATACATTTTGGATGACTCACTCTTGTGGATTTCCCTAGCTCGACATGCAAGTGTAACAATATCGTGTAAACACCCAACTCGTCTAACACCGTGTCGAGTGTATGCAAGGCTCGACCATTGTGGATTTCCCTAGCTCGACATGCAAGTGTAACAATATCGTGTAAACACCCAACTCGTCTAACACCGTGTCGAGTGTATGCAAGGCTCGACCATTGTGGATTTCCCTAGCTCGACATGCAAGTGTAACAATATCGTGTAAACACCCAACTCGTCTAACATCGTCTCGAGTGTATGCAAGGCTCGACCATTGCGCGGCTGTGAATTGTGCGGTCGCCGCCTGATGAAACATCTAACATCAATCCTACTCTCACAGATGGAACCATACATTTTGAATGACTCACTCTTGTGGATTTCCCTAGTTCGACATACAAGTGTAACAATATCGTGTAAACACCCAACTCGTCTAACACCGTGTCGAGTGTATGCAAGGCTCGACCATTGTGGATTTCCCTAGCTCGACATGCAAGTGTAACAATATCGTGTAAACACCCAACTCGTCTAACATCGTCTCGAGTGTATGCAAGGCTCGACCATTGCGCGGCTGTGAATTGTGCGGTCGCCGCCTGATGAAACATCTAACATCAATCCTACTCTCACAGATGGAACCATACATTTTGAATGACTCACTCTTGTGGATTTCCCTAGTTCGACATACAAGTGTAACAATATCGTGTAAACACCCAACTCGTCTAACATCGTGTTGAGTGTATGCAAGGCTCGACCATTGCGCGGCTGTGAATTGTGCGGTCGTCGCCTGATGAAACATCTAACATCAATCCTACTCTCACAGATGGAACCATACATTTTGAATGACTCACTCTTGTGGATTTCCCTAGCTCGACACGCAATTGTAACAATATCGTGTAAACACCCAACTCGTCTAACATCGTGTCGAGTGTATGCAAGGCTCGACCGTTGCGCGGGTGTGAATTGTGTGGTCGCCGTCTGATGAAACATCTAACATCAATCCTACTCTCACAGATGGAACCATACATTTTGAATGACTCACTCTTGTGGATTTCCCTAGCTCGACATACAAAGGTTGATGAAACTTTAACATGATCCCGTATTAAACACAGGCTTGAGAAAGACTCCTTCAGTCGGTCTGTGGATTTGTGTTGTCCGAATTTCTTGGTCTGGTTCTTGGATTGGTTTAATTAAGTTATTTAATGCTTTAAAATAAATTATCCATAACTAGAATTCTATACCTTATGAACGCTGAAATGGGAAATGATACCACGTATTGTTTCGCGGGGTCTAGATGGACATTAGTATAATTGCCAGCTATGTCTTTACTTTACAATTTTTTATATCAGTTCAATTAGTTATAGGTATTGAAATATAAAAACATATGCCATTTGTGAAATATTAGTGTGAAACAAATTTAGTTAAAAAAAATTTAATTAAATTTCCACGGGTTAGTGTTTTTCGGTTTTACCTGCACTTTTCTAATGCTTTTGACATTTATATATTTTTTGAAAACAATTAGTAGACCTAATGTTTTACAATGCGTATTAAATGTCATTAGTATTACTTTTCTCTTTCCCCCTCGTTTCTCTCGGACCAACCTTTGATATTATTTACTTCTGAATGGGATAAGACCTTTGTATAATGCACCTTCCACTGCAGCATCTTTCGTTTGAATCTTATACATGTTTATTTTAAACATACTTTATACTGACTAGCCCATAAAAATTTAAGCAGAAATTCGTTTAATAATAATGTATAAGGTTCCAATAATTAATTTCTCTAATAAGTAATTTATTAGTAGTCATTAATTTTTGTTATTTGCTTCATATAATGTGTTTAATTCGTGTGGTTTAAGGAATGTCTTCTATTTTCCTACCATTTAGGGTTTTGATTTGGAGTTTATTTATTAATTTTAATTTTATTAATTAGAAAATAGATTTAATTTATTACGAAATAAATAAATTTAATTGTATTTTCTTATTAATTCTTATCAATGCTGTAGTGTAAATTTGCTCAGGTTTAAAAAATAAATTTAATAACTTTTTTGCTGTTTAGTTTGTTTTTTAAAATAATTTGGAAATAATCAATATTTTAAAAACTGCTGACCATATTTGTGATTTTCTTTGTATATTCCTAACCTTAATAAAATGAAGAAATTGTTCAGAAAACCCTAATAATCCATACCGTACTACTAATAAAATTTGACTATATACGATAATGTATATGCTTTATATCATGGAGCTGTATAAATTGTATTACTCAAAAAAATATTAACGTGAAGGAAAGTGATCGGAAACATTATTATCGCCAAACACAAACTTCCAAGAAAGAATAGTTATGTATAACGTTAGTGAGCCACATAAATTATTAATGATACTTGTCTTATATTTTGCTAATACAGAGTTCATTACTGAAATCACTTCCACAAATTTGCTCGTTTCCAAGAATTCCTAGAGGACCCCACGTATTGTTGTTCAACATATAGTCGAAGAGATAAACAGTGCAATGGAGAGAAACAGATAAGGACAAGACCATTTGTCAGGGAAGCTTGTTCATTGTGCACCTGTCCGGGCGAAGACGTATCGGTGGCCGTCAAACAGTCCGCGAATCAATAAGAGATAACAAAGGAGCAGCAGAAGAGGGCAATTGGAGGCACGTCCTCGCCAGAGCGGCAGCGATCATAATTCACGGCATGTCTGGGGCAGACAGAAGATGATTTATGGAAAATATTACAAGTGCCGTAGAGGCGGCAGTGGACGTGCAGTAACTATGTCTTGAGGGGCGGTCCCGGGGGCCGTGGGGGCGGCCGCCTTACATACACATGGAGGCACAATGTCATTAGGGAATTGCCGGCTTACAGGATGTGTCCAGCATGCGGCCAAACAAACCTAACCCCCCCCCCCGGGCCAACCCGCGCCCCGCAAACATAAATCATACAACGTCTCGTCCGGCCGACCCAATCTTTCAAACTTTCCACCGCGGAAATTTAATTTCCCCGAATCTTTTCCCATGGAAATGCGTTGCAAAGTTTGTGCACTGTGTGTAGAAAATATTCAAAGTTTGTAACTGTCCAGTAAATTTCAAAGGTCGGATAGAACTACAAAACTGTGTTTTGTCAGTTCAGTTTTTTCCATTGCTCACATTTTTTTCTCGACATCAAAAAGACCGCACAACCGATGTTTGGCAGTTTTGTAAGGTGAAGGAGTTTTACAAAATACTCCTACGTCATTATTTGACTCGGTGCATAATCATCTAAAATATTGCTGGCAGTCTTGTTATATTTCACGTTGTCTTAATTGGTTCCTAAGAAACAACCCATTCATGGTATGTATTGGATACTTGTAATAACAACTCTCTCTCTCAATAAAAGACGTCAGCATTCTCGATATGCTCATTTTACCAAAAATGGGGTTTTAATTTTCAAAGAATTAAACTAATGAGTTGTGAAATTTAAAAATAGCTCATCACAGTTATCAGCAGCTTATAAAATAGTTGTGAGCTGCAAATTTAAGTCACCGCTTACTTGGGTTTAATCCAAAGCTGAAAAGAAACGTTGAAAAATTATTAATGATTTTCAACGAAAATATTTAGTCTTGTTCAATAACACCTACTTAAATCTCAGAACCTACTAAAGCTAATGCCGTGAAATCTTGCATAGACATTCGTGTTATTTTGTAGGAGCTTAGTAAAGAAGTTTTTCTCCCTCCGACTTAAGTTTTTCAACAAACTCTCCTTTAACCCTTAAAGCGCCGTAAGCGCATATGCGCGCGAGGATCGACTTTGCTCTGAACGCCGTAAGCGCGTAGACGCCCAATTCTATAATTGTTTTTACTATTTTGCACTGTTAGTTCAGAGTTTGTCCACTAGACTGTGAGGGGTGTATGTTACAGTAGTGTAGAGGGGCTGTACCACATCACGTGACAATCTTTGTGTTTAACGATCGATACTGAACCGGTTTTTGTTGAACAGCTGGCAGTTTGGTAGTATTGCTCAACGCCGCAAGCGCATTTATGCGTACGTCACTGCCTCGCAGCGCGCCGGGCAGCTTTTGTGTTCTTCTTCATATCCTGTTGAAGCAGTGCGAATAGTTGATCGGTAAACTACTGTGTAGTTTTATGTGTTATATGATCATCTTTTTATGAAAGTTATATATTTATAAACTTTTGAAATAAACAGTTTCTTGAATGGCGATACAAGTCTTTTTTCCTCGTAGAAATATTTTTACTCCTTATATTTTATAATTATGTATTTTAGCTCTTGTTCCGAAATTCTACGTTTATGTTTATTTTATTTATTTAGGCTTGTTTTTACTCCAACAAGCGTTACAATGTTTTATTTACTTCTATAAACATCTGAAAACCATTTTGTAATTATTATAAAAATAACACCCGTTAGAGGACTAAGAATTTGGAAAATATTTGGTTTTCAAATTTTTTGCATGTAAATTTAATTTTTTATTATAACTTTGTATTAAATATGTAATATACTTATTTTCTAGTTCTATTCTAGTACATATAAGCACGCAATGTCATCATTGATATACATAATAATAAAAGGAAACAGTAAGCATTGGGTAAAATTTATAAAGGAGTTGGAACGCTACGTAGTAAATCATGTGTATTTTGGGCAATAAGTATGATAAAAGATATTTTTTTGCAGTTTCTGTTTTATTTTGTTACCTAAAAAAAGAAATTAAAATTAGCGTTGAGAAAATCTAATTTTAATTTTTTATAATAAATGAGCGCTAATCCAGAGTGTAGCTGAAACTGTTTGGCGCTTTAAGGGTTAAAATACATCATTTCAATTGGGAAATAATTCAGAGAAGTGGAATATCTTTCAATGACACTAACTTGTTTCAGAAACATTCCATATTCTGATAAGAAGGATTCACTATTCTTACGTTAGGTTCCATCAATGGTAGCACAAGGCCTGTCCGTCAGATCGCACTGTGAACAGTATTTGTAACTGTAACTTCTGTGCTTTGTCGGTTCTTGTAATATTTTCTGTGCTGCCCACCTTAATGCACAGAAACGTTCCCTCCAACACTCTCAAGTTATTGAGTTCACTATACATCTATGGGTGGTTCCAATGTTTTCAAGGAAATTTCAAAATCTGCATTAAAAGAATAATAGCTATAATTTATTACAGATATAATTCTAAGTATTATAAAAGTAGACAAACTAAATAATTTGTGCTTTTTGAAATTGTAACTCCATAAGGATAACGATGAATTGTTGGCTATTAGTGTTTCTAATTTTACCTTCTATTTTTTTTGTATTCTTTAAAATTATATTCAACATTTTTATATTCTTCTTATATGTATGTATTTAATAATCGTATTTTAAACAACATGTTTAAGACACAAAATAAAATAGAAAAATATATCATACAATAAATAATTCAAACAGCTAAAGCTATTTTAGATTTTCTTGCTATTTTTTAAATTGTTAGAAAAATTGTAGAAAACAAATATTACAGCTTTTCAAACTCCTTCTGCTTTTTAAATACTCATGAGCAGTATTAGGGCTTACAGTGTGTTTATGAAAAGAGCACACTTAAAGCAGCGTTTATCAAATCTCGTGCAGTTGTATTTACTTTTTAAATTTGTATCCATTTGATAGTTATGTTACCTTTCTCTAGAGCAGACGACGCGCCTCGCCGATGACATCAGGGGTAATAATTTACTAACAACTGCAAGTCATGTTGATCATTTTCAGTACATCCAATATTGTTACAAAACTGATAACAATGAACACTGTTATTATTTTTATTATTAGACGTCTCGACATACTGAACACTCCTTATCCACAAGGTATACCGCAATCCTTAAAAGTGTAATTCACTCGAAGCTACATAGAATCTAAAACAGATGTATTATATTACAAGATTAGTTTAAACCATTTAAATTCGAGCGTGAACCAAAAGGCAAGTAAACACTGCTAGAGACCAAAAATGGTTAATCTTTCGGGTCCTTTTCGTTTAAGGGCCAGCACAAAAGACCTTAGCTTGCCTATTCAAAACTCAGATCACGCGATGCCTGCCCGCTGCTTGCTCTTTTAGAAAAAAAAAGACCTCGAGCTTGCAAAGTCGAAGCCCAGATCAACAACGCCATGACTGCTTACTCACACAAAACTCATACAGAACTAACGCAGGATTCATTACAGGCAAAAGATAAGCGGCGCGCGTTTATCACTGATAAGATAAGACGAGTTTATACTAGAAGTAGTACCTGGACTACTGCCCTACGAACTAATAACACACACAAAAAAAGGATTAAATGCACTGTCAGTCAGGTATAGTATGTTTGTAAGGTGCTGGCCCTTAAACTTTTCGAAAAAGACCCAATCTTTCGGATCTATTTTCAGAGATAAGATAAATTTACTAACACCCGATGTGACTGATATATAGTACATTTTTGCAATTTAGTGTTTACTGTTTTGTCTTGTTATCTATTCGGTAACTGATAAGCAGTAGGCATTTCCCTTATCTTATCTTAACGCGATAAGCCTGTGGTCAGTCTGAACTCACTCGGGCGATGATTTGCAACGCAGTGTTGTATAATGTATAGTGGCAACAACAATGAACTTTATCAAGATTAATATCGAATGTGGTATGTATAATGGACAGGGCCGTCCTTTTGTTGCAGACACGAGAAGTTATGCATAATCCGCGGGTGTAAAAGAGATCATGATGTGGGTTTGCAACTAAAGGAAATCCATGGATTGACGTGTAGTAAATGTTGAGTGCGGAATCGAAGGTTTGTACGTGTTGAAACTTTCTTGACAAGCATGGTATCGTTAGTTATGATGTTTATTTTTTCATAATCAACGAAAAGTCGTGTTTGTTTGTTATTATGTCAAATAAGTAATATTATTTCGTTCTCTTAAGTAACATTGCTTAACAATATAATTAAGCCAATGTTGAATAGTGAGTAAATTAACTAAAAGGGTAAAATTTCTATTTCATATAAAAAAAGAATTGATCTAAAAACAAACTCAAACTACACGAGATTTTACACATTGGATAAGATGAACATTAATACTAACTGAAATGAAATATTTAGACATTTACTATCAGTTACCCGCGGCTTCGCCCACAATTTCCCGCTGAACAGATAGATTCCATGATTAAACTTATACCTTTAACGCCTGTTTAGTTTAAAACGCAATTCACACCCAATTCTATGTGTTTATTGCCGTTCACTATTTGAAGGCGCTTAGCATATTCTGTTTATTGAACTCTTTATAATTGCTTCCATGATCCCTGTAGATAAGATTCAGATCCAAGTTATAGTTACAGCAAGTAATCACTAACTATAGCTCGCTCACGTATAACAGGAGTCCAAGTAATCAGTAACTATAGCTCGCTCACATATAACAGGGATCCAAGTAATCACTAAATATAGCTCGCTCACATATAACACGGATCCAAGTAACCTGTAACTATAGCTCGCTCACATATAACACGGATCCAAGTAACCAGTAAGTATATTTCGCTCACATATGACAGGGACTCAAGTAATCACTAACTATAGCTCGCTCACATATGACAGGGACCCAAATAATCACTAAGTATAGCTCGCTCACATATAACAGGGACCCAAGTAATCACTAAGTATAGCTCGCTCACATAATTAGGGACCAAGTAATCAGCAAGTATTTTAAAATATGTAGGTTCCAGTGATAAAGAAACGACCGGATCTGCCACTAAGCTGGAAACTTGACGTGTAAACACGTAATTGTTCCTTGGCCTGCAGGTGAGGGGTGACCGGCTAAATCGGTTAGCGGGCCGAATCTTGAGCCCAGAGACCGACCGTGTCAATCAGACGTCCGCTACTGTCAGGGTAACCGAGTTAGCTGCCGATTCAAGTGTCATTCCCGCCTAATTCACTGGTGCAACATTGATGAGGCGGGCTGCCTTATTGTGTTTGCCCCCTCGGCCACTACCCGTCTGGC
The DNA here is from genome assembly GCF_021130785.1 of Homalodisca vitripennis. Classification (NCBI taxonomy): domain Eukaryota; kingdom Metazoa; phylum Arthropoda; class Insecta; order Hemiptera; family Cicadellidae; genus Homalodisca; species Homalodisca vitripennis. The sequence goes on from NC_060207.1 coordinate 227,813,660, forward strand.
CGCAGCGCTCCGCCTCGCTGTAAAACTGTGCGGAACTGACACTTTCATGGAAACTTAACATAATGAACTCGACGTGGCGTAAGGAAATTTTGGAAGTTACGTCGCACATTGTGATATACGGTCCAAAGTCGGCAAAATTCGATACTAATCGTATATTTTTAAATAAATTACTCGTTATTAGTTTTTTTGGGGTGGTGTATAATTTAATAATATTTAATTAGAATTGTGCTAAAACATAAGGAACTGACAATACAGGGTGGCGCAAAAGTCACTGGACAGTTGGTTAAAACAAGACTAGATTTATTTGAAATTATCTTTTATTACAAACAATACTTACAATTATTTTTTTATATTCAAATTTTTTTCCGTCTTCATTAAAACATCTTTGAAGTCTTTCTGGAATACTGTTACATACTCTACGGCATAGTGTGGGACTCTACGGCCAGACCTTGGTGCATCCATAACAGATCCATGTTGTTCAAATCTATCTCGTATGTCGTACACTGTTTGTCTAGACGGTGGTTTTGATCTAAAGTGTATTCCCCATTCATTAACAACTGCAGTAGCACCACTTTAATAAAATTTTTTTAACGCGAAAATCCTTTCTGCTTTCGTTAACTTTATGACTAATGTTTAACAAAAATTCTATTAGAAAAATAATAATTCGGGGACTACAGCTTTAAACACGTGTCACAGATGAACTCACTAGTTCGATTGTTGTGTTTCATTGCATTGTAATGCCAAGTTAAAAATGCATAATTACCAACATTTAGTAATACCAACATCACGGACGAAAACTATTGTACTACGTCTTGCTGTTATTGTTTTCTTCTTTTAACCAACTGTCCAATGACTTTTGCGCCACCCTGTATAGGAATTTTACTTAAATTAATTAACAACGGCTTCATCAGAAACCAGTGTTGTATCGTCAAAAAGTGAATACTTTTCTTGATAAAAAACGTATGTAGGCTATGTATATATATTAATACTCGCCTTCGGTTCGCTGGGGGCTACGCCCCCAGGCCCCCAAAGTAAACGCTTGCAAAATTCGGGGATAAGCGGAATTCGGTGACTGGTTAAGTCCGGACATTAAGTAAATGACAAGGGATTTAAAAATTGACCTTTTTCATAGATTTTTTTTCCGGATTCGTAAAAAACTTTTGACTTTGAGGGCATTTTGCGGTTAAAACCGTTAGAGATACGACAAAAAGTGACTGGACCTTTCTTGTTGGAAATTTAATTTTGTGCCCGATTCGATTGTGCCCTCAGATCTGATCTACGACCTATGGTTTAGCCAGAAATGAGCTCGGGAGAAAAGTCTGCACGGGTCACCTATCTTGAATTGTTTAGTATAAACATAATAAAAACTTACCTCAAGGCAGTATTTTAAGTCGAACAGGGGGTTTAATATCACCAGGAGACTATCTAGTCAAGGCGAGAAATTCCCTGGGTGGGTGATTAATGTTAAGGAGGTTAAGACAAGAGGGGGTTTAATTTTCGTCGTCAGGATATTGTCTGGTCATATGAACAAATTCCAGGGGGGGTTAACGTTACCGGGGGATAAGTCTCCAGGGGGTATCTGGTCATACATACCAGGATCTTCCCAGGGGGGGGGGGGTTTTAAGAGATTTGGTGACTGGTAAAATTCGGACATGAGGTCATGGCAGGAAATTCCCTGGGGGGGTTTAATGTTACCAGGGGGTTTTTTTAACACATCAGGGGGGGGGGGGTTGAATGTACAGGAGGTTATCAGGTCATACCAGGAAAAAGGGTTGGGGGGGTTATCAGGTTACCAGGAAATCCCCGGGGGGGGGTTAATGTTATAATGACACACTTGGGCCTTTTTTAGAGGGTATTGTGTCTGTGAACATAATAAATATTCCTCTGTCCCCTATCTACTATTGACGCTTAGCTAACGCTCAGCCAACTCCCGAAGTCACTGAACCTTTTCTGTAGATCACGTGATTTCCTAAATCCCGTTTAAAATTTGTTTTGAGTTACGGACCACAAACCGTTTAGCCGCTATCAAGCCCGGAATGTAAATTTTTAGGCGAAAAAATGTCCAATATTTTCACTTAATCGCGTTTATTTGCGGTCAAACTAAGGGAAATATAGTAAAAAAGTCACTGGACCTTTTTTGTAGGTCATCTTATTTCCTAAATAAAAAAGTTAGTCTTATTTTGACCTCCGACCAATGGTTTCGCCGCTATCGACCCCAAAAACAAAAGTTTCGCGTAAAAGTTACAACAAAATTGTACATAATCACGTTTTTCGGCCAAACCAATCGAGATAGGGCAAAAGATTACTGGACCTTTTCTGTAGATCGCGCAATTTGCTAATTTGATGGGTCAATCAGATTTGAGCTACGACCAAACGGTTCGGCCGCTATCGGGCTTGAAACATTATTTTTTATCGAAAAAATCTCTGGAAATTCTCAATGTTCGAGCGTTTTGTCGCTTAACCATGGAAGATAGAGCAAAAGCAAAAAGTTCATTAGTCCTTTTTTGTAGTTCACTTCATTCCTGACCATGAATTTTCCGTCAGATCCGAGCTAGCTCCAACGGTTCGCCCGCTATCGGGCTTACAAAAAATGCCTGCCAGGGGTGAAGAATGCGCGATTTTTTGGGAATTTTTTTGAGGGGTTGAAAAATGAAAAAATTCTCACTTTTCGGGATTTTCCTGGTGGTTACACGTGGAAAGCTATCTGTGTACCAAATTTCAAGTCTCTAACTCATCTGGAAGTAGGTTAGAATTAGTATACGTGAGTCAGTCAGTCAGTCAGTTACACATGCGGTTGTATATATATTAATATATGTTTATATAATATACATTGATGAATCCTTTACAATGCTTGATTTAAATATCCTTACAGTATATTCTTTTACTAGCACAACATTAAAAAATCATCTTTTTTAACAATTTCATCCGTGAAAACTTCTTTTTATATTTTTTGCGATTTTAAAAGTATGTTTTCGACGCGTGTTTCATCAAAACGCTCAAATGCATGTACTAAAGAATACTTAAAAGACACGGATTTGTAAAAGTTGTTCCTTTAAAATAAGACAAATTATAATACCCCCCGGACAAAAATAGATGAATAAAACAGTTTTAGGTTTCAGCATTATTCTTATGGGACCGAACTTGGTGTCGTTTCAGACTAACTAATCTTAAGAGGGCATTTCGGTTCGTCTTAATGAATGTCTTTACAGAAGTACTGTAAGAACTTTGTTATTTTTATATTTACACTTGAAGAAGGGAATAAAATCTAATCCTCGAAACGCAACATTATATTTTATGACATGTTAAAATAGCAAATGCCCAAAATCGAATCATCCTTTCAGAATTAAAAAAATTGATTTCTCCGTTAGGGTTATATAATTTGAATTACATGTTACAAGACTATAAGTGCTATTTGAAAACTTTAAGTTGTTCCCTCCCACTCTCCTGTCCGCTGAGGGTCAAAACTTTGAAAACTATCATTATTAGTGCAGCCCTTTGTAGCTAGTAAGATTACCGCAAACCAGATTTTATATATCTAAAATAACACAAAATTTAACATGGGGTGCAACTTACTTTTCAATCTTTTATATATATATATATATATATATATATATATATATATAATTTTATATATAAGATTAAAAAGAATAATTTAAAATAGCTCACCAGAGGGTTTAACAAACTAAACATCCTAATGGTCTAAATTTAACATATGGACAGTTAAATATGTAAAATTAACTTTAAAAATTTCAAATTCTATTAGATTACACAACCAACATACAAAGTTATTTTTGTAATTCATATTCTTTGTATAAAGCAAAAACAATTACTCTGTATATTCTAAATTAGTTTTATTGACATCTTAAAACAGTTGAGTTAAACGTATCATAGAGAGGTTTAATATTTTCTTTCTGTCATTTTTTATAATGCAACTAAACAACAGTACAAGTTCGAAGAAGTAAAATAACGCCGAGAAGAAGAAACAACGCAGTAACCAGTCAGAGAAAATCAGCAAAAACATTTACTCATTGTACATTCAAAATTTGTTGTATTAACATAATGATGGTTGTTTTATTCATTACATATCTTGTATTTTTGTTACCTTTTTCTTCTTTCTTGAAAAAGTTTAATTAGACGCATTATATAGAGGTTTTATGTTTTATTTCTGTTGTTTTTCTTGTTATAACGCAACGATAAAAGTTCAAAGATGTCAAATAACGCCGACAAGAAGAAACAACGCAATAACCAGTCAGAGAAAAACAGCAAAACCATTTACTCATTGTACATTCAAAAATTTAGTTTTATTAACATATGATGTTTGTTTTGCTCATTACATTTCTTGTATTTTTGTTAGTTTTTTCTTCTTTCTTGAAAAAGTTTAATTAGACGTACTATATAGAGGTTTTATGTTTAATTTCTGTTTTTTTCTTGTTATAACGCAAATATAAAAGTTCAAAGATGTAAAATAACGCCGACAAGAAGAAACAACGCAATAACCAGTCAGAGAAAAACAGCAAAACCATTTACTCTTTGTACATTCAAGATTAGTTTTATTAACATATGATGTTTTGCTCATTTCATTACATTTCTTGTATTTTTGTTAGTTTTTCTTCTTTCTTGAAAAAGTTTAATTAAAAGTACTATATAGAGGTTTTATGTTTTATTTCTGTTGTTTATCTTGTTATAATGCAACGATACAAGTTCAAAGATGTAAAATAACGCCGACAAGAAGAAACAGCGTAATAATCAGTCAGAGACGGGCGGGCGGCTGGTGTCATTAGAGAATAGAGAACGAGCCAGGCCAGCAGGATCGAACAGGAATTACTATCAAGAGTAGCGATAAATTAGCCGAGTCAGTTCAGTGCCGTTAATCCCGAGGAAGTGTTTATGGACGGCAGCCTCCCAGGAGGACCGGGAGACTTAGGAGCGGGACCGCAGTTGGCACGGAAAACTCGGTTAAACTCCCGCCATTATAAATACACCTTGGGAGGGGGAGGGGGAGGAGATGTGGAAAAGTAGGATGAGCCTGATACCTCGAGGGTGCCGTGAGTATCCCGGTATCTCCGACATGTCTAGTGGAACGGAACGGAACGAACATCGGAACACCGGAATGGAACATTCATCTCGTCCGGATTAGCATATGGAGTCGAGTGTTACAAGCGGCCTAAGTAGCGCTCAGGGTCATGTGAGCGATAGTAACGTGCCCTGGAACTGCCCTGTACCGTTGTTAGGGCTCGGAACATTTCCAGAGGTTATTTTCAAATTGTTGAAACATGTGGAAACCACTAAGGTGAAGGTTATAGATGCAAAAAATGTATTTGATTAATATTCAACGTGGTTTTTTGAATAAATACATATTCGCTTTTTTAGAGATTTGTTGAAAAATAATGTCCCAGTTTTTATAAAAATTTAAAACTCATAAATTCCTTACAGGTCACAATTCTCAAAATAATACCTGCAGTAAGTAATTTTCAATGTGAGTCATATAATTTAATACAAAAGTTGAATATTAATATTGTAAAATTTTATACAAAGCTCGTAATGAAAAATCAAATAATACTTTTACTATTTTAGCAAAAAAAAATTGAAACACTTTCATACAAAAGAGAGTATAATAAGTAATAAAAGATAATTTATAAATTATTCGCATTATCGTAATTCAAAATTTCTGTTTCAAATTTTTAAAAGTGCACTATTTAAAATTAGTTCTATTCTTTTTTTTTAATTTTAAGTTAATTTCATACTTCGTGTTTCATTTTTAATATGGCTTTTAGTAAGTTATGCCTTGTGATTTTCATCTAATTACACTTTATTTCACAACTTCACACTTTTTTATTTTTTCTGAGAATAAAAAAATATATATTTAAGAATGGTAACCATCATATTGTAATGGTGTAATTGTCCAAACAAATTAGGCAAAGGCATGGAATATAAATTGAGTTTATTACCGTATAAGGGTAGAGGTATAATTTTTAAAGGATTGTAAAAACAATACATTATTTCATAGTTTGAACACACTAATGTAGGTGAAGTAGGTAAATTTATATATTAAAATATATATATATATATATATATATATATATATATATATATATATATATATACTTTATCTTTCAAACATGTTGAAATATTTATGGTTATGGTTACTTACGTTAATTATCCCATTACATGCCAATGTAGATTTAGTTTTAAACCACATCCTGAAAGTTTTGTCACCATAGTTTTATTAGTAGCCTACTTGAGATAATATGTGAAAAATGCATAAAAACAGGTTTTTATAAATTCAACTTAAATTTTTATTTTACAATTCCTGAAACATAAATTAATCCTTGAGGATAATAACGTTGTAATTTTTTATGTGTATACAAATACAAATTAAAAATAACATTAACATACAACTATTAAAGTTATGAAAGGTATAATGAACAAAAGTTAAAAAAAGTGTAATGGTGTAACATTTGTCGGATAGGATTCCAACATGAATGAGTCAGGGCAGTTCCTTATGGAGACATTTGAGAATTTGAATATTTGTGGTCGCAAAAATAGTAGGGGGTTTTTTTGTCTAGAAACTAAGCACTGCTGTTGTTTCTTGATTTAGAATGGTGCTTTCAAGATCTAGCAAATAGAGAGGTCAAAATCAAAATTTCCTCTCTCGGGAAACATCCTCCACAACTTCTGCCTGGGATTACAGACAAAGCACCTCTGTCTGGAGCTCAAAAACTCTTGCAATAATAGAGAATTCAGAAGCCGCCTCATAACATGGACCCATAGCTTAAATTTTTTTTAATTTTTACTTTACTGTCGTTCTGACACATAATTGTGTATGCAAAGTCAATGGTACAAATATCTATAAACTAATCTATTTTACTTACAACAATACTGTACTAAAACTAAACTTAAATTTAACAAATTTTAAAATTCCTAAAATATCTAAAACCTTTTAAAATAAACAGATTTAAAACATCTTAAGTATAAAAAGTATAAATATAAAACCACAGTTAAAACAGGATAAAATAGATCAATAAATGAATCCAGACAACTACAAAAACACGCTATAACTCTAAACTAGCGTCAAAGAACTCCCCAACCTAGTAAAACTCCCCCCTGATCAAGAATTCTTTCAGTTGACTTTTGAATCTTGTTGCTAAGGGTTCTTTTTTTATATTTCGGGGCAAACAAGAGAAGAACCTCGCTCCAGCATTCTGCGGTAAATTGCCAGCTAAAGCTGAGCGTTAGGGAGTCTGGCGTAAATTAATGCCAGCTCTAGTGTTGTGTTCATGAATTTCATTCATAAAACAGGATAAATGTATCAGAAATATACTATTTATAACCATTCTTTGTTTATATAATTGTACAAATGCCGAAGACAGTATACTATTGAAAATTCCGTCTTAGAACATGGAAACCCTTAGGGTATTGAAATTCATGTTTCAATGTCATAAGTATTATCGCTAAAAAAAGAGTTAAATGATTTTTAACCAAATAATAAACCTTCATTAACCACGAAATGATAAATTTCTGTTATTATATGAGCAATCGCCTGTCGGTTCTCACGCAGACTGCCGCTAGACCACGCCCCGGCCAGTCTACAAGTTACACAGTTTACTGACGGGGCTGGGCGTGGTTTTGAGTAACGACATTAAACATGTCCAGTTTTTGAGACGGTTGGTCATTGTTGTCATGACTATTAGCTGCTGCGTTATTTTCATTTACTCAGCGATTAGCGCAAATTAACGCACGTGAGAACGTTGCAGGTGTTAATCGCTCAGATAAGTGCGGAACGGTGGACTGCGGACTAATCCTAGGATCTGGAATAAGTCCAGTTCAATTCAATTCAATGATTCTTTACTGTCATTATTCAACAGTTATACAAAATTTTATGACATGCGTCACTAATCCTATTTTTCATCCAATAAGTTTCGTCATGTATAAAGTATTTCAAATATAAAAACTATAAAAATAACTAGAAGTAATAAATAAAATAAATGTACAAAAATCTAAAACTAAATTTCACAAGATTATACATTTACACATATATCAAAATCTTTCATATCAACTGAGTCGCACACATCTTTCAGCTCCGACACCATTGGTTGCCGTGTTCTAGTATTAAACGCGTTCATTATATATTATTTCAACGTTTTTTTTTAATTTCGGCTACTTTGTGGTAACAATTATAAATCTGTCGCCCGTCTGAGATGGGCGATGGCCGTGAAGCTGTAGCCTGTGTTTTCTCCAGCTCTTGTATTATAACCATGGACATCCCTGCCTTGCACCAACGTACACCTGAAACGACAAAACATGCTCGACTCAAGCACGTAAAACGCAGGCAATATCAGTAATTTAAGCTTCTTAAAGAAATCTCTACACGACTCTCGAGAAGTTAATTTATTGACAATGCAAACAGACTTTTTTGTAATATAAATAATCTTTGAAAATACTCTACAGACAGCCGCACGTTCTACTGATGTAGAACCTTTCTCTAGAGCCGCTCGCTTCTTTAGTGCCAGACGCATGTTCTATTGCTCAAGAACTAGTAGGCTAGAATGTTTCTCTAGAACTGGTTACGTCTCAGAGTTCGACGCACGTTCTACTTCTCTAGATTCAGTTGGCTAGAATCTTTCTCTACAGCCAATCGCGCCTCAACATCTGACTCACGTTCTTCTGCTCTAGAACCAGTTGTGTAAACTATTTCTCTAGAACCGCTCGCTTCTAGTAACAGACGCACGTTCTACGGATCTAGAACCAATTATCTACAATTTAGCTGTAGAGCCGCGTGCGCTTCTTTAGTAACAGACGCACGTTGTATTACTCTAGAACCATTATTTTTATGTTAGATTCATAGCCCATTAAGATAACTCGCTGAATACAAATAAGTAGAAATGTGTGTTTAAATACTCCTTGTGAAATTACAGGCATTTACAGAAGTTAAATTAGGCCATTTTGTAATGAGGCTCAAATAAAAATGGGTAAAGAAAAAAATATTAAGTGTTTAATGTCGCCAAGAAAATGTTCTTAAAAAACGTAATTTGTTATACATTATACTTTATAAAAAAATATAAAACCCTACACTTAGATGAACATCACTCTCTGTAGGTATAAACCCATGGTCGTGTTATATAAGTTTCATATTTTATATTCAGCCGATTTTTTGGCCCGATTATAATTTTACTCATGAAGTTATAAAAAACTTTAATTTCCCTGTATTAGTTGGCTATGGTTTTAATATAAACAATTTCCGCCAAAAAATCAACTTCACCAGCTTGAACTCGGGGACAAGTCGTGGTACAAACTGGCGAGGTAATTTTGGAAGTGGTTTTAGAGATTATAATGAATGAACGCCAGTTAATCTAGCACTAACTTCATTACAAGGGGAGAATTAACCAGAGACGACAGTGTCGGTGAAAAACTCATCAGATGAATATTGAAAGAAGTGAGAGGGGCTCACGGCACCCCCGTGTCGGCAGTGTTAATTAATCCATCATTAATACTGTTCTGATTACAAGGGTCTGGCCCCAACTTATATTTAAGCATTCAAATCATATTAAGGAGTTCTTAACTTCTAGCTCAGCTTTCAACGAATTGCTTTTAACTTTGCGCAAAACAGTGGCTAATCTAAAATGTATTTAAACGTTCGGGTTTTCCAATTATTTTACCTGCAATCTGACTTTTTCTGATAATACTGAATAGCTCTGACTGATAAAACCACACAAAATGTACAGCCTTTCTCAACATATCTGACTGAAACTTTTTTTATCATTAGTAGCTCTAATTGATAAGCACAACACAAAATTTACAGCTGTTCTCAAAATGTCTGATTGAAACTATTGTATCATTAGTAGCTCTGGTTGATAAGCACCACAAAGAATTTACAGCCTCTCACAACATATCGGATTGAAAATATTGTATCATTAATAGCTCTAATTAATAAGTATCACAAAGAACTTTCAACCTTCCTCAACATATCTGATTGGAACTATTGTATCATTAGTTGCTTTGATGGATAAGCACCACACAAAATTTACAGCTGTTCTCAAAATGTCTGATTGAAACTATTGTATCATTAGTAGCTCTGATTGATAAGCAACACAAAGAATTTACAGCCTTTCACAACATATCGGATCGAAAATATTGTATGATTCATATCTCTGATTGATAAGCACCATCCAGAATTGACAACCTTTCTCAACATATACGATAGAAACTAGTGTATTATTAGTAGTTTTAATTTATAAGAATTTGCAACACAGAATTTACAACTTGTCTCGACTTATCTGATTTGAAACTATTGTTCCATTAATAGCTCTGTTTGATGATCAGCACACACAATCACCATTCCATCCGTGATTTGAGGAAATTTCAAACTCAGTGAGCCCAATTGATATGCTAACAGAATCACAAAACAAAGATGAAGCAAGGCGATCCCGGTAACCCGCTAAACAGACAGATGTTTCCTTTCAAATACTCGTACTTTACATAGTCATGAATAATAATACTTAGATATGACAGCTTGAATTATTGTGTTTCTGCCAAATAAATATTACGTACAGTATAATTGTTTTGCAATTTTCTTTAAACACTGAAATAATTTTACATCTAATATGCTTACTTGTGGTGGTTCGGAAGTCACCTTTAAGCTGTTGGTCCCCAGATTATGTTTTAGAGAGGGCTTCTTAGCCCTAACTTTAAAATAAGACTTACTTTACATAACTTTTATTTCCGTTTCAAAATTATATTATAGACTCTCACTAAGAAAAGTTATGTTAGGGGCATAACAGATAGGGGCACAATAAGAGAAGAGATAGGATACAGAATATGGAAGAGTGGAAAGTTTTTCAATATGGTGAAGAAGATTGTGTGGAGTTGGAACATTGAGAAAGAATCAAAAGTATTGATGTATAAATCTTATTTCCAACCAATTTTATTATATGGAGCAGAGACGTGGACGTGGACTAAAAATGATTTAAGCAGATTGCAAGCTGCAGAAATGAGATTTTTAAGAGGGATAGAGAAGACTACAAGAAGAGATAGAATAAGGAACGAAATAACCAGAGAAAGATTGAAGGTAGTTTCACTGCAAGAGACAATGGAAGGAAGAAGAATACAGTGGATGGGGCATGTGAAGAGGATGGGAGATAATAGAATGCCTAGAATAGCACTGGAGAAGGAGGAAGGAGGAAGAAGACCAATAGGAAGACCAAGAGGAAGATGGGAGGACCAAGTGTGGAAAGACATAGAGAGAAGGGGACTACAGAAAATACAGGTGGAGGAAGAGGAGACCTGGAATGATAGACAAAATTGGAGGAGGCTGTGTACGACGACCCGTGATAACGGAAACGTCTGATGATGATGATGATGATGATGATGACTAAGAAAAGTGACTCAGACTTTATTTCCGCTGGCGTAAAATACTGTGGTTTAATTGATTATTCATTTTATTCTGAAGTTATCCAATAAAGCATTATGGAATGTGGGATATAACTTTTAGTTATGCCATCGGTGCTTATCAAAACTGATCCACTCTCCGACTTCAAGGCCTGTAACGACTGCACCTACATTTAATTTCCAATTATTCTAAAGTAGATCACGAGATGTAATTATCTTCCAATTATCAGAAATTGTATTAGGAGAGCCGGTATATTATTATAGAAGAGTGTGCTTTTGACGTCAATGTTATTCGGCAGGAAATTGAGTGCAAACTGCGGGTAGCAGCTATTTGCTATAATGAAAATAAGAGTATTCAGTAATAAACAACAGCCGTATCAAGTTTTTGCACTCCATGGTTAACTTTCTACTTTAGAATTTCAGCCATAGAGCATAATCCCAGGGAGAAGACTATACCTACGTATTGTGTAACTTCACTTTGTTGCCATAAACATTATGCAAATTTTCTGAGCATCCCTCCGAGCGCTTTTCGTCGCGGCCGCGACTAATTAATGCCTATTATGACGGCCAAAGTTTCGCCCGCGACAATATAACAGCGCTTTGTATTATATTCATATTAAAATGACTGCAAAATAGTCCAATTCTGTATCTTTTGAAAGATGAAGATTTTTTATCTATATATATAAAAATGAAACTGTTCGTGTGTAACAGCATCACTCACAAACGGCTGGACGGATTCGCCTAATTTTTTTTTAATTTGTTCGTCTTGATCTGTAGAAGGTTATAGGATACTTTTTATCCCTTTCCCGATTCAGGATTCCGCCCCACTGGTTACAGAAATACCCGTAAGAAATGCATTGCAGCAAACATATGTTATTAAGTGAAAGAGTCTTTTCAAATTTTTAATCAGCTGTTCTTTGTAAACATATATAATGCGACAAAAAATATATTTATATATAAATTTCTTTACACTTATAGTTTTAAAGCATAGAGTAAGCTTAAGAGAAACGACAAATTTTGTTTAAACTGTTTCTGCAATCATAATATATAAAAATGAATGTTTGTGTGTTTGTCCTTTATAGACTCAGAAACTATTGGACCGATCACTATGAAAATTTGTATTTTTCTATGTAGAAGGTTTATACGCAATGCCCATTGATGTAACTAACCACCAGGCTGTACTGCAAGATATAAAAGTTATCAAAGCGCCTGCACATTATAAACTGCAATTACAACACAGTAGTTACGTATATTAAAATATCCAAACACTATTTGAAGGCAAAGAAATATACGGGCAAAGCTTAAGAGACGCGTGCGAAGCCGCGGGAAACAGCTAGTAGTAAATATAATCGCTACAATGCATAATTGTGGAGGCAGTGCATTACGTCATACTTTGTTTTGACGATACCTTACAACTGCGTACCGCTGACAGCTGACTGCGGTGATTTTACAAACATGGATCATGATACTTTGGAACATTCTAGTGAAATTTAGAGATGTTTTAGATGAATATATATCTAGTGAAAACGATGCAAGTGGCATTGAAGCTCCTAATATACCTACAGACATTTCACTTCTTGATTTTTCAAGTGGCAGTGAGTGGTGAAGAGTACGAACCTGGACCCTAATGAACTTTAAAGCTAGGGTCAAATTACGCCGGTGCACAGTTTGCTAAAGCAAAAAAAGACCGAAGCAGAGTTTGGTGCCCTGGCTGTAATACAGGTGTGCTCAGGGAATGTTTCCACTTATTAGATCATTTCTGGAGACCCCTTAGGCCCTGAGAGAGAAAGAAAGGCATCACAAAGCAGTGACTAAGAGTAAACACGGGAAAAAATTGTGTATATACTTATGATTTTTCAATGTTATAGTTTGGTTTTTAGTTTAAATATAAACAAAATGTATATATTTATAAAACTTATTAAATTTGGAATAATGTGGTTATTTTGAAACTGTGTTTTTGTGTACATAGTGAAATCTTGAGTAGTGGATGTTAGGACATGACAAAATTTTGAAACTTTTTTTACTTCCGAGGGCTACATACCTGAACAGACAGAGGGCAAGTACAATACTGTTACACTTCTTTTATTCGTTTTTGTTTTGTGAATACATTGATACATAACATGAAGAATTTAACAACAAAATTGTATTTTATATGGTTTTTTAAAAAGAGAACTGTAAAAGCGCCAAAAAAAGTTGTGGCACTAAGGGAGTGGGTATGTGGCACTCGGAGGGTTAAGGGGACCTGTCAGCGCCTATCCCGCCCATGTTACTTAACTTATTTTTAGGTACTCTTTTCTCAGAAACTAATTAATGAAACTTCATGAAATTCAATGTGGGGCTGGTCTAGTGCTTGAAAAAGAAAGATAATTTATATGAAAAAAGTTTGTAACAGTGATATTTATTTGTTTAATTATATATATTTAAAAATTATAAAATCAAATCCTAATCTACAGAAACAATGTTTTTTATACTCAAGTTGCGTAGTAACTATTTATTATTGTTATAAATAATGCTATAAGTAACCTGTGAAAATTTTGTAAAAATAGCTTGAATAGATTATGAAATATTGGTATCTACGTAATTAAAAATACAGTTTTCGGCAATTCTCAAAAAACTAAAATATATTAACTAAAATATATTATAGACTTACAAAAACAACAACAGTTGCTGATAACTTCCATTAGTGAGCTCCATGTCCATCAGATACTTGCTCACTTTCCAGAATTCTTTCTATATTTAATTTTGCTTCACGCGCCCTTTTTTCAGTTTAATTCACAGCCTTTTCAGGTTCGCGCACACGTGCCAAATCTTAACGCTTTAGTCCAATAGTGTAGCTTCCACATACCTTTTGCGTCATATTTGCTTTTCCGAAAACCCTCTCATTATAACGTATACACCATCATACACCAATTTTTCAATGTGTCTAGCCCAACAAAATAATTTTTTGAAATTCACGTACAAAGCAATATGTAAATAAACACTAATGGTTTTTTTTAAATTCTCTTTTAAGCCTCAGGTCTTAGGCTATTCTGGCTTGTTTTGGTCACTGTGGCTATTATTCATATCATGATTAAACCTGCCCGGGATTTGAACCCGTGATCTCTCAGTTAGAGAGCCTATATCCACTAGTCTATGGGGGAGGACTAATACTAATCCTAAAGAATAAAGTATTGTTTACTTAAGCACTATTGTTTACTGGTTGTGGCATAAAAACATCTTAACTACAGTTAAGCTAACTTAGTTCTTAGTGGAGTAAGAATTTTATTCCACTCTGAGTATTCAAAATCAGAAAATTAATTTTTAACCTGAATGTGAGTATAAAATGTCATTTATTTAGTATCAATATACTCTGAATCAAATAGAGAATAACAATAACTGATAAAACTTAAAAAAATCACTAATAGGTCTTTTTTTAGCAATTCCTCACTAAACTGAATGGCACTCTTATAATTGTTTTAAAACATGTCAAGGCATTCGAACACGTCCAAAATTTGCGATATAGCAGTGACTGAAGCCAATTAAGTACGATTTGAATAGTCATTGTAACACAAATCTAATTCCCATTTTGAGTCCTTCGGGAAAGCCTCAGTAAAGCACTCTGGGTCATTGTTTTACTCCCGGTGAGTATTGTTCTCTCTAAGTGATATAAGATAGAAGCGGTCAGCGGGGTAATTACTGATATTGCAGTGTGGCTCAAGGCAGGCTAGGGCAGGGAATGGACGGTTCAGATTATAACGAAGCTTCACGGCCAAATGTGACGTTGGGCCTGTTCCCTTGACGTCTCCTCTAGATGTTTCCTTGACTGGCTGTATAGATTAGTGATGGGAGAATCGAACACAGAATCTAATACAGCCCAGGTATTCACGGGTATTCACATATTCGAGTACCTCAAAATGAATTTATTTATTTAATAGACGGCAATACACCTTTTCACATCTGCATCAGAAATAATCTAACCCAGAAGAAGGCTAATACTAAAGTTATACTAAATTAGCAACAATGTAACAAAATAGTGTTACCTATCAACTGTATCAACAATAAAAAATGTATATAAATATAAAGTATAATAAAAATAACAGTAATAACTAGGTAATAACAACGAGAATGGTAATAACAGTAAAAATAACAATAGCAACAACAAGCAAGGTAGTAAAATAACAATTTCGTAACAATAACAATAACCAAGATATAGAAGGAATAATAGTAGTAACGATAGTAAATTTTAACAATAAATAAAAGATAACAACAATGATAAAAATGGATTTGTAACAAGAATAAATTAATTACTAATCGAATACTAAGTAAGTAAGTATTTTAAATACTTTTGAAATGAATAAAACTTCTCTGGAAGAATCGAATTCAAACCTACAGTAGGCTATTCATTCGTTTGGACTAATAGTATTCAAATAAAATATTCAAGAGCTGTATTCGTATTCATATACATTTATTTATTGGAGGATTTCGATATATCTAGACTATGAAAAGAATAATTAAGGAAATATTCATAATTTAGAATAAGTAATTAAAAATTTTAAACTTTACAAAATGTATAATTGTACAAATTATTAATTAATACATACATTTGTAAACAATCAAGACAAAAATTAATGTTTAATTCATTTTGTTGTGTAAAACAAAATATGATTAAGGTTTAGATCTATTTCTACGACCATTGGTGACAAAACCTGCAGTAGAAAAAAAATCTTTCAGACGAGACTGAAGTAGCAGGTACCGGTAAACAAATATATATTTTCTAGAGTACATAAATCATGGGTATGACATTTTGCAACAGCTACAAAAAAGTAAAAGATTTTCCCATCTTTTTGGCAGGGCAATTCCAAATAACCAAGAAAAAATGGATTACGGGAAGGAAGTAAGACAAGTCTAGACTTGTCTGTTAGAAAAAGTATTCGAATACAAGAGTGCTTTTGAATACACTGTATTCGATTCTTGTAAGTATTCGATCTCCCATCACTAGTATAGATACGCATGTCCAACCGACATCCGAGTTCTATTACTAACTCGGTGAATATTTTATAGTTTTGCCGAATTGGAAATCAACTCCCATTGTCAGTGTCTATCCTGAGATTCAATTAGGTCATTTATGAAGCGAAATTAAATATAATTTAATTTAAAAATGCCATAGGTAGATAGACATCTGTTATAAATTTGTGTCATTTACGTTTTGCAAATACAAAATATATTTTGAGCATATACAGTGTGAGTTAAAAGCATGGATACACGCTGTGTAGTTTTTGGTGGATAATGATGGAGGGATGGAACTCGGGACACCTTTCTAGGAAATAGGAGTGAACTTTTAGTCACTGCTACAACTTTGCCCCAAAATAGGATTTGTGAGGGCAGCTCAAAATTTTTAAATTTAAAGACCCATTAAGTGACACCTCATTTGAAAGGTCTGATAAAAGAAGAACAGTGGAAACTAGAGCTTTCTATCTTAACCCACTACAAAATCCCGCGTGAATCCATACGGCAGCGTGCCGTTTCAAGATTCTACAACAGGCTTGCACATTGTCATACCGTCCTGGGCAGCAGTTTGAACATATGATATAAAAAACACAGGTTAGCAAGTTTTTATTAATAGAACGCTGTAAAAAGTTCACTTATTGTATTTCCTAGAAAGGTGTCCCGACTTCCATCTGTATCCATCACAAACTAACAAGAGTGTATCTATACGTTTAACTCACACTGTATATATTATTATAGAATCAATAATTAATTATAATATACAAATAAATAAATAGATATGTCACAAGAATTATAATTTCTTTCTACCTTCGAACTAAATTATATTTTTGAACCAATTTATATTGTTTTTATTTTATATTTGAACCAAATACAACAGGTATTTGGTTATGCTGTCCCCAATGGCGAAGTGTAGCGGGTACAACGGTTATCGCAAGATAACCGGATCCAGCAACGTCGAGCGTGGCTGCTGCTTGGATGAGTGACCGCTAAGCGATCCTGTCCTTGCAAGCAGCTCGCCTGCCCAGCCATTGGTGGTGGTTCGGAAGTCACCTTTAAGCTGTTGGCCCCCAGGTTAAGTGTTAGAGAGGGCTTCTTAGCCCTAACTTTGCCTGTAAAAAAAGACATTTTTACTCTAAATACTACCTGTAATTCTTTGTTCATTTACAGTTTACTACAGACTATTCCTGTTTAGCGGGAAATTCTGCAACTTTAACTGTGATGTGTCAGACTCTATCCACGGGAGGTCAAATACATATCAAGATCTGAAACACTAGCAATTTTTATTTTTTATTATCTTTCGTGTCAGATCAGATCTAACCAATTCACCGCTTTGATTATGCTTTTTAATGTCGTATGTTCTGTTGTAAATTTGTATTTCTATATGTTGAAAAATTCTGTTCCACATTTAAAAACATATTATTTCAGAAAGCGAATGCTGAGTTCAACTCCAGTTCACCTTCCTCTTAGTGCAGCTTCTGGAATCCGACCCTGTTACAGACTGATCTGCGCCAAAGGAAGGGAACCAGAGCACCCAAAACATGGTGAACCCAACACTCACATACAATCAACCCTTCCCACCGCTATGTTGGAGGATGCAACGTAGTATATCCTCACCACTACGTTATATTTAATGTATTTAATTTAATATATCATGCGCTAAAACATATTGCCCTCGTATGAAACTATATCCCATGTGTGCACATAACAATTAACAGTTCAATTTAAACTAAATGTTCCACTCGATAAGTAAAAAAATGTTTTTTTTTTACCATATTATACGAAACATAAAAGGATTAAATTGTGTTCATATAGTATATCATCCAGAACTGTAAAACAAATTTCTCGTTACACTTCTACTATAATTTAATAAATCTATATATATATATATATATATATATATATATAAAAATGAATGTTTGTGTGTTTGTCCTTTATGGAATCGTAAACTATTTGACCGATCATTACGAAAATTTTTATGTATATGTATTTTTCCACGAAGAAGGTTTTTATGCTGTCTATTGATGTAATTCGCCTCCAGGTGGCGTTGCCAAAGATAATAGTTTTCAAAGCGTCTGCACATCATAAACTGCAATTACGAGACAGTTACGAATATTTAATAGCCAAACACTATTTGAAGGCGCTAAGTTATGATGTATATTTTGTCTTGAAGATAAATTTCTGGTTGAACTTAAAGCTTGAGTGTTAGACCACTTTATAATAAAACACATGTACGTGTACAATGGCTATAAACATATAAAGATTTTCTTCATCGTGGCAACAAAGCAAACTCTACATCGGCGTTGGAAATATAATTTACTCGAGCCAGAAGAGCACATACACGGGTAACGCTTACGAAAAGCGTGCGAAGCCGCGGGAAACAGCTAGTAATCTATATATATATAAATGAATGTTTGTGTGTTTGTCCTTTATGGAATCGTAAACTGTCTGACCGATCATTATGAAAATTTGTATGTATATGTATTTTTCCACGAAGAAGGTTTGTATGCTATGTCTATTGGTGTAACTCGCCTCCAGGTGGCGTTGCCAAAGACAATAGTTTTCAAAGCGCTTTGCACATTATAAACTGCAATTACGAGACAGTTACGAATATTTAATAGCCAAACACTATTTGAAGGCGCTAAGTTATGATGTATATTTGTCTTTGAAGATAAATTTCTGGTTGAACTTAAAGCTTGAGTGTTAGACCACTTTATAATAAAACACATGTACGTGTACAATGGCTATAAACATATACAGATTTTCTTGATCGTGGCAACAAAGCAAACTCTACATCGGCGTTGGAAATATAATTTACTTAAGCCAGAAGTGCACATACACGGGTAACGCTTACGAAAGCTTGCGAAGCCGCGGGAAACAGCTAGTTTAACATAAATTCCAAAATTTGTCTTTACATAATACTTTTTATTCTGAACATTCTGATTTATTTAAAAATACAACAAATAGACTATCCGAATGATGGCCGAAATTCGATCAACAAAGGTTGATAGTTACAAACAAGGAATAAACACATAGGTATTTGCATAGCTGGGTAGTTAATCAGTTGTTTTTACAGATAATCAGGTGTTAGTGTGCGATGTAGTTCAATGTAGCACACCCCTGGGACATCTGGCTCATTACAAAACACATGAGCGCCGACCGGAACACACACAGCGTGTAAGGGGTCAAAAATACTGTGCGGGAAACACTGACCTCTGAATAACGCGGTCAATTTTACCCGGTTCCTCTCTAAAATTGAAGATCGAATACTCCGTAGAAGGCTCCCTCTAAAGGTTGATTTTGATGTTAAATATCCAATTTTGCATATTTGGAAATGTAATTTCTTTGATTTTTTCAAAGTACATTATATATTTTAAATTAAGTCGGTTGTGTTTACTTATTTTGTGTAAACAAGAGAAGAAAGTTCTTTTTAATAACTTTATAAAGCCATAAAACATAAATAAATATGCTATGTGTATTTTCCATTTTATATACTTAAAAAAATCCTTCCTAAAAAGGGAGATTAGGGGATTAGGGGGATTCCCTAAGGAAATTCTTTCTTTCTTTTATTTAAATTGTTATAAATAATTTAAACTTAATTCAGATGAAAACAAATTAAGTTATCTTATCAACAAGATAAAAGCAGTTACCAAACCAACAAGATGCAGCATTGGAAGGTATACACGATTATAACGGATAATTTACTCATTAATTAATCAAATTCACCCATCATTAATTAAAGAAAAACTTCTTTTTGTTATTATTATTACTACTACTAATATTACTAATAAG
Source organism: Homalodisca vitripennis (assembly GCF_021130785.1). Taxonomy (NCBI): domain Eukaryota; kingdom Metazoa; phylum Arthropoda; class Insecta; order Hemiptera; family Cicadellidae; genus Homalodisca; species Homalodisca vitripennis. The sequence goes on from NC_060207.1 coordinate 227,833,820, forward strand.
AAATAGCAACATCACAAAGAGAGCATTTCCAACGTTCAGTGATACAAAAAGTCAGTAACACTACGTTTTGAATTCTGCAATCTGATATCTTCTTCAGGTATTTTCCTTGATATGTACGTGTACTTGTGTGGATAAAGTTGGTGACATTTTTACATGCTGTAGAGAAATACAGGAGACCAAAATCACCAATGCCTGCTACAATCATTTACCAAGGACAATGTACCTCATTGCAAACTCGTCTGCTACCATTGCCTCTACAAAAATTAACCTAAATCTGGTGGATCTTTGCAAGGAAAAGTCAATGGTGACTTATAAATCGAATAATTCATTACACAAAAATGTAGATCTGAATATTATGTTTTGGAGATTCTACAATCTAAAATTGTTCTTTATTTAATAGCCGTAGGATTCTGGTATTGTTATCATGTTAATTTTAATGAGTTTGCCAACAATATCTAACTCTGCTGTGTTTGTTTGTCACAATATTAGACATATGATACTGTAATTTTAACTTTGAAAGCTAAAGGCAATTTAATTATCCTTTTTCTTAGTTTTGGAACGTTGCTCTAAATAATAAAACGCTATTTTTGTACTCGTGGTCTTCTTTTGAACGCTAATGATTCTGACCATGAGCTCTATCACGTTCAAATTTAAATTTTGGTTTCCAGAATTTATAGCAGTTAATACCATTTTTTATTTTGTAACAAAACATTATACCATTTTTTATTTTGTAAGAAAACATTAGTCATTTCAATTGTGTACTATGTGCAAGGTAGGTGCACATTATTCTAAGTACAAAGTGTAGACACAATGAATAACAGCACTCCCTAACATCATCAGCTTTATTTCATTCCCTATATTACTTGCTTAGTCCAATAACTAGGGGTGATTTATATTATTGAAATGCAGCAATGACGTTTCCTGCAGGGACGGGCGGGATTACAGCCAAAGCTCCTTGGCCAGAGCACTCGGGGATTTGCATGTCTTCGGCTAAACCCCTGCTGAGTGAGATGCTGTCATCGTCGTAGTGGCGTAGTTTATCGTCGATTGAGGGTGTCACATTATTGACTGAAAAGGACCTGAATATATAAATAATTAATAAATATCTGTCAATGTAATTCAAATGCCTTTGGTTGTGGTTGTTACTATAATTGTATGTACCAGAAAACAGTTTTTGTATTTATTATACAAGTGTTTACATATTTCCTAGGATGAAATTGAAGCATTTAATTAAAAAAAAAAATGGAAGATTCTTTGTGCTAACATTTTCATTGTAAATCAATTAAATGAAATATAATTTATAAGAAATATGGATTTCATTATAATATATACAATAACTAGTCCGTAGTAAAAATTATAACAAGAAATTCAAAAAGACGTAAAAAAGGTTTATTATAAAATAAGTGTTCAATCATTTATGGGGGCACAGTATATAAAAGTTGTATCCACTGTTTACTGTATGGAGGGTATATTGTAATACTCTGTACACTATGCCTAAGGCCTGAACAGAATAACTAATAGCCATTGTTGCAGCCATAGTTTATGGTGTGTCCAACACAGTTACAGACCCGTTAGTTGTATGTTGTATAGCGTATATTGTAATACTCTGTACACTATGACCAAGGCCTGAGCAGAATAACTAATAGCCATTGTTGCAGCCATAGTTTATGGTGTGTCCAACACAGTTACAGACCCGTTAGTTGTATGTTGTATAGCGTATATTGTAATACTCTGTACACTATGACCAAGGCCTGAGCAGAATAACTAATAGCCATTGTTGCAGCCATAGTTTATGGTGTGTCCAACACAGTTACAGACCCGTTAGTTGTATGTTGTATAGCGTATATTGTAATACTCTGTACACTATGACCAAGGCCTGAGCAGAATAACTAATAGCCATTGTTGCAGCCATAGTTTATGGTGTGTCCAACACAGTTACAGACCCGTTAGTTGTATGTCGTATAGCGTATATTGTAATACTCTGTACACTATGACCAAGGCCTGAGCAGAATAACTAATAGCCATTGTTGCAGCCATAGTTTATGGTGTGTCCAACACAGTTACAGACCCGTTAGTTGTATGTTGTATAGCGTATATTGTAATACTCTGTACACTATGACCAAGGCCTGAGCAGAATAACTAATAGCCATTGTTGCAGCCATAGTTTATGGTGTGTCCAACACAGTTACAGACCCGTTAGTTGTATGTCGTATAGTGTATATTGTAATACTCTGTACACTATGACCAAGGCCTGAGCAGAATAACTAATAGCCATTGTTGCAGCCATAGTTTATGGTGTGTCCAACACAGTTACAGACCCGTTAGTTGTATGTTGTATAGCGTATATTGTAATACTCTGTACACTATGACCAAGGCCTGAGCAGAATAACTAATAGCCATTGTTGCAGCCATAGTTTATGGTGTGTCCAACACAGTTACAGACCCGTTAGTTGTATGTTGTATAGCGTATATTGTAATACTCTGTTACACTATGACCAAGGCCTGAGCAGAATAACTAATAGCATTGTTGCAGCCATAGTTTATGGTGTGTCCAACACAGTTACAGACCCGTTAGTTGTATGTTGTATAGCGTATATTGTAATACTCTGTTACACGATGACCAAGGCCCTGAGCAGAATAACTAATAGCCATTGTTGCAGCCATAGTTTATGGTGTACAGACCCGTTAGTCCTGTTAAGTCAGTTAGTTTAGTTGTATGTTGTATAGCGTATATTGTAATACTCTGTACACTATGACCAAGGCCTGAGCAGAATAACTAATAGCCATTGTTGCAGCCATAGTTTATGGTGTGTCCAACACAGTTACAGACCCGTTAGTTGTATGTTGTATAGCGTATATTGTAATACTCTGTACACTATGACCAAGGCCTGAGCAGAATAACTAATAGCCATTGTTGCAGCCATAGTTTATGGTGTGTCCAACACAGTTACAGACCCGTTAGTTGTATGTCGTATAGTGTATATTGTAATACTCTGTACACTATGACCAAGGCCTGAGCAGAATAACTAATAGCCATTGTTGCAGCCATAGTTTATGGTGTGTCCAACACAGTTACAGACCCGTTAGTTGTATGTTGTATAGCGTATATTGTAATACTCTGTACACTATGACCAAGGCCTGAGCAGAATAACTAATAGCCATTGTTGCAGCCATAGTTTATGGTGTGTCCAACACAGTTACAGACGAGTTAGTTGTATGTTGTATAGCGTATATTGTAATACTCTGTACACTATGACCAAGGCCTGAGCAGAATAACTAATAGCCATTGTTGCAGCCATAGTTTATGGTGTGTCCAACACAGTTACAGACCCGTTAGTTGTATGTTGTATAGCGTATATTGTAATACTCTGTACACTATGACCAAGGCCTGAGCAGAATAACTAATAGCCATTGTTGCAGCCATAGTTTATGGTGTGTCCAACACAGTTACAGACCCGTTAGTTGTATGTTGTTTAGCGTATATTGTAATACTCTGTACACTATGACCAAGGCCTGAGCAGAATAACTAATAGCCATTGTTGCAGCCATAGTTTATGGTGTGGCCAACACAGCTACATAGGGTATAGACGGTACAACTAGATATAGAAATTGAAAGTCTCCTATGGTTGGTTTTTGCTGATTTATCACTTTTTTATTTGACTAACTATTGGATTTAAGTATAGCAATGTTGAATAAATATAATCTTGTAAAGTAATTTAAATGACAACAATTGTTATACAAGTATATTATAAATAAGTCCAAAAATTAAGTCTTCAAATTCCATTTTAAATTTAAATTATCATTAATATCAGAGTGTTCCATTACCAAAATATAATTTTGAAATATTGGAATAGAGCGGTGATTTGTTATAAATTTCCTCTTTTTAAATTAAACTATAAAATCCCCAATTTAAAGTATTTTGTTAGACCTACGATTTAAAAATATTCCAACACAAACCACGTTTTAAAAATCACTCTCTATATTTTTCCATATATGACTGGATACAAATGTATTAAATAAACTACGAGTACTGGTTTACGTTTTCAGGAATATGTTCATCCTATTTTAAATAACTATGTTATCAATGTGACAAACATAATACATTGTGATTGTATTTCCATTTGTCAACATCTCTTGGATAATGTGTAAATAAATTAGAAACCTTATACGAAACATTTCTTTGTTATATAGTTATATTTTATTTTTGATCGTTCTTTAGCATGAACATATGTATAGGTACTTCAGGTTTCATGGGATCCATTAAAGAAACATCAAAGGCAAAGTCGATACCGCGTAGCCGTGCGTGGTTTTCTTACACAGTACACACCGAGCGAGATCAGCTACCTAAGGGCGAGAACACCGTAACACAACAGCGAGCTACACTAGTTTCATCATAATATGTATTAATAATAAAAGTATATATATATATATATATATATATATATATATATAATTTCAATAAACATTGAATCACAAAAAGTACTTGCTCCGTCGGGACTCGAACCCGGATCTTTCACTTGCCGGGTGAATGTGCTACCATTACACCACAGAGCCCTCACTTTTTTCGATTAAATTATTTTGTATTTGGCCGTATCTGTCACATATGCGTTTAAATAACTAAACTAACATATGATCAGAAAGACCAAATACCTGTCAAATGACTTATTTTACATTATATATATATATATAAATTATAGTTTATATATATATATATATCGTATGGGGGACCAAAGGCAGCTATCCAGGTATATACTTTTAAAAATTTTACAATTTTTAAAAAGTACTCCCGTTCTTGAGTCATAAATTAAAAATAATATTAAAATCTCTCGTCTCAAAGCTAAATCCAAATTACTGAGCCAGTTTAGAGACCCATCCTCTAAACCACCTCAGACCAGCCAGACCACCAGAAAACAATCTTACAAAACAAACTTATTTACATTAAATTTGTATAAATGGCAATAGCCTTATGGTTAATTGCAATAAACATTGCATCGCAAAAGTACTTGCTCCGCCGCATATATATATATATATATATATATATATATATATACATTTTGGCATGCCTAACTCATTAGTTTTTCTAAACAAAATGGACACTCACCGAAGTTTACTCAAATGGTTAGTCTTGAGGTTTTTATTACAAAATGTCCTAAATTATTACTTTCTTTACAACTTGTGTAGTATTCAGGGAATTATTGTAAACTCATATTATGATTGTAATTAAAAAACGACGTTTCTCATTTAAACCAAGTTGCATCATTTACGTTTTCCTGCAGCGAACATACTAATTGGAAAAAACAGTATCTTAAAAAAAATACTATGTTGTAATTATATAAAATCAATAGATTTATTGCAACATTTTCACAATATAAAAAATGTGCAAACATCATATATAAGAGGATGTGCAAACACATTTAATACTTTAATCTTTGAAAACCATGCAAATAAAAAAAAATACTGCATTATTTTGTGACAAGCATATATTTTTTTTCAGGTAGCAGAGGTATCCCCTCTGTTTAAGGCACTATTCTAAGCATATTAAAACATTCGTATAAGTATATTCGTATTATTGAAAGTATTAAATTGTGTATGTAACTCTGAGCTGTGTTCAAAATATCAAAATAATAGCTCTATCCAAGTTACTTTTATATCGATAAAATACTAGAGTTTTACAGGCAGACTAGAAAGTGGTTTAATATAAACTTTAGAATTCAGAATTCATGCTGAATTCATAAAATCCATGTTCCAACCATCCAATTTTTCTTATGTAATCCTAGTCAATATAACACAGTTAAAAAGCTCTTTAGCGTTTAGCTTGTTATGAAAAACAGGGTTAAAAGTTATTACAGGTTAAGCTAAAATGGTCAAGCTATTTATAAAATCAAGAAATTCATCACATGTGTTGATGAGTTATTGAAAAATATATGAATAATGACAACAAATCTGTTTACTAATATGTTTATTCTGTGTTATATTCCGCTGCCAACATTGTTACCTATACGACAATGTTATCACAGTTACTTTTTGGCAGTAATAAGTGGTGCAATGTGTATAACAATACCGATGTAGGGATAGAGTTGACCCTAAAGTTCAACCCTCTAAGTGAACTCGTTGGATAGTTATCGTCAGTGCTGTACAGAACTCCGATCTCGTCATCAGCACCTGGAAGAAGAAGCTTCGCTAAAGGCTTAGCCAGTAATTCTGTCCATTCAAACACAACTGCATATCAAATGTGTATGTAAAGTAAAAAAAGTAAACTAAATATGTCTTATATTACTAGGCGAAGTTAGGGCTAAGAAGCACTCTCTAACACTTAACCTGGGGACCAACGACTTAGTGACCAACGGCAAGGTGACTTCCGAACCACCACCAACGGCCGGGCAGGCGGGCTGCTTGCAAGGACAGGACCGCTCAGCGGTCACCCATCCAAGCAGCAGCCACGCTCGGCGTTGCTTCATCTGGTTATCTTGCAATAACCGTTGTACACGCTACCAATGTGTTGGCTTGAAGAAAGGTGCTTACTGCCTTGTTTAATGCCTAACTTAATTTATCATTCATTACCTTTTCTTAGGTTATTTCTAAGATCAAGATAAACCAAAACAGTAGAGTTTCGAGGGTTCCGACAGTGCGTAACAAAAGTCTTTAGTGATTTTCCCCTTGTGGAACAATTTTACAGACCAGAGTTTAATAATCCATTGCTGGAAATGCTTCTTTTTCATGCTGATTGATAGGGAAAAGTTTCACTTTCCATTTTGTGACCTCGAAATGAATTCAACAGTAATGAGGTGTACTAGCAGTCCTGATTAATGTAACTAGCAATGTTGCCCTTTTACTTTTTGATCGAAAATTACACAGGGTTTATCCTCGGGCCAAGAGAACCATATGATCAAGTTAAGTCTCTAGGATCTTTCCATCAAGACTTATCGCATCGACGGTCCGACACCACACAATTTTAAGAAGTACCTGTTCTTAATAAAGTAGGTAGTACACTTGAATTACTGGGTCTGTTTTACAGATTTTGTTTTGACGTCAATGATAAAATATTTCATTTCGAGTCTAATAAATAACGCAGTACTGTATTATATCTTAAAAATGCTTCAATATCAACACAAACAATTGTTATTGAGGCTATTTTCACAAAAACTTTAAAGATGTCTGTCGTAAGCCCAATCCATAATAAAGGCAAGATACAGAGATTTAGAACTACAGCCTCCACGATCAAATGGCGTTCTCTTGAACGAAGAACACTAAAATAATGATTTCCTCTTCGTATTTCCGTGATTTGAGAGTTTCAACGTAAATTGTCATCAGTCCATCATAGTCAGCCTTAATTTGAAGCTATTTTGGATGATAAACTCGACTGGTCTAAACATATTGATACGTTATACACGAAGTAGTCTTCAAATAATTTTTCTTTTCGAGTATTAATGTCTCTAGTTGGTAAAAAAACTGCCCTTCGAGTTTACTGTGTTTCCGTATAGAATTTTAAAATATGCTATTGGATTTGGGGGTATATTATTGAAATTTAAAGACTATTTTTACTCCAAACGATAGTTGTTCGCATTATGTCAGGATCTTGCGATCGTCCTTACTTTTTTCTAAAATCGAATCTTCTCACTTTCTAATACAATTACATTATTAAAGATTTAAATTCCTTTTAAATACCCTCCATATTTTTGTAGAAAATAACCTTAGTCATCAGCACAATACATGCCACTAGATTAACATGGTCACCCGATCCATAGATTGACATTAATTTCTTTAAAACGGCATTCCAGTTCTGTGGCTTTATAACGCATTGCTTCGGCAGCTGAAAAACCAAACGAGCAGACAATGTTAAAAAAACAGTTAATAACCATTTTGCTGGAGAGATTTCCATATTATGTAAAAGACATCTTGTCTGATTGCATGAACTAAGTGACCTTTTTCGATTGTTCTTATTTTAGTACGTGACTTATTTCACGTTACATTTTGTTATTTTCGAAATAAATCACTTCTAATTTTGTTTCATAGACGTAAATTTCAACAGAGATATATAATTGTTTAATCCCAAAATATTTGTTCCTATCCAGTATTAATGAATGTGCTGCATGGCTACACGGTACAAAGACAGCTGGGATGACGGGTCCTCCGGTAGATTTAGTCGGAGTATGCAAATCCCCGGGCGTCTTGTGTCCAGTCCCTGGCCAGAGGCTTTATGTAAGCCTGGCTGTCCGAACCGTAGTCATCAATATTACATTCAGATAAGTGGCATAATCTCTAAATCGTCTTAAGGTGCTTATATACGGAGGTTTGTACAATATTTCAATTAAATATCAATAGTATGCGGTTATTTTCTGCAACCGCAATTTCTACTAATTGTGAACTAATCCTGTTTTCAAAACTATTTTATGTCCAACCTAACCTTTATGATAAGTTGGCTAATAATTAACTATACATTGGAATAGCTAAGCATACATTTCATAAAACTCATAATGTTTGTTGATCCGCATCATCATCAGTGCTGCATTCGTTAAGCCAATGCAGCAAGTGACAATATTTGAAAAAGGCAAAAATAAGATTCCATACTTACATAATAGCCAAAAGATGCCCATTTAATTTCATAAATATACAATTGTCACCACGTCTGGGTCAGCTTTCCACTTACGACATACTGGCAACTAGGATTAGCCAGCTGTCTGACCTCCTGAATCTCCATTCACTGGGATTACCTAAAGTTTTAGCTTCCAACATCTGATTCTGAGTAAGCTGACCTGGAATGTGCACTGTTCACCAGACTTGTAAGGGAGACTCTGTATAATTAACAGGTTGTTTGAAGCCTTCTCTGTCTTAAATCACTATTCTTTTGATCATGTATGGCTTTAGGAGTTTCTACACTTTGGTACACCTATCTCTGTGAAAACCCGGTAGTTTTTTAATCCTGCTTATAGGATGAGCCAAATGTTTAGCATCATGAATGGTTTCACAGAGATTTCCCAACCCTTATTTTCCAACGTCTGATTCTGGGTAAGCTGACTTTGAATGTGCCCTGGTTATACCAGACCTCTAAGAGTTCACGCTCTGTAGAATTAACTGGTTTTTTTGAAGCCTCCTATGTCTTTGGATCAGATATAGCTTTAGGAGCCTCTAGTATCTAGTCTAGTATCTAATATCGTTGTCTAGTACACTTACCTCTGTGAAAATCCGGTTTTTGCATGAATCGTATAGCTTAAAGGAAACTCCAGTACTGTATGAATCCTGCAATCCTGCTTATCCTATGTTATATATTACATCCATGAATTTAACTTGAAATTTTCCAGACTCTTCCACCCAATAGGAACTCCAATCATATGAGATTCCAGCCTCTAGAAGTTCCCAAACTACAGGAGTTCTACAATAATGATATCTCCAACTGTGAAAGCTTTCAACCCTTTGCAATTACCCGGTTCCTGAGAGCTTCCATTCAGGTTCTGAAAGTTTAGCCTCTAAGAAGTCTCAGTTGCTGGGGACTTTTGAGCCCTGAAAGCTCATATATGTTGGAAGGCACTGTTAAACCTATTGACCTTATTGTTCCATTTAGGTGGTGAGGGCACCAAACCAGTGGTGCAGACTAAAACAGAGACTTATTTTAACACTGTCCTACAACTTAGTGAAAATACAACATGCTTTGTTTAAATGTTTTTATTGACGGTTATGAAGGTTTCATGGGATAATAGGATTTCGGCCATTTGCCATCGTTATGGTTACAAAAGGTACAACACAACGTTTCGAGGATTAGAATCTATCCTCTTCGTCAGGTGGGGGAGGTATTAGTACATACAAAAATAAAGAACAGAAAGAAGAAAAGAAGGAAAAAGACAAGGGTTAAAACTTGAGACGACAAGTTGTCAAAGAAAGAGCCGACTTCGAGTTTCGTGTCAGTATCCCACTTTCATCCGTGCTGGTGTGATGTGTGATTGTGTTTCTCGTACTCGTGACTTGTGCTCGGGACTTGCATTCTCTGCAGTTACGAACGCCTGGACTGGACTCCAAGCAGCTTTTGGGTGCGTTTGAACCCTTTTATTTCCCTCCTTTTCTTTTTTCTGATCTTTATTTGTGTATGTACTAATACCTTCCCCACCTGACGAAGAGTATAGATTCCAATCCTCGAAACGTTTTGTTGTACCTTTTACAACAACAATACAACATTATTTACTTTTAATAAAACATTATTACAATCACATACGAATGTTGTGAGTTTTTCTGATAGTGAGACCGGTGTTGGCGGGTTGAACTAATGAATGCCCTTACTTAGCCATTTAGCCAAATTTGGGATTACATTCATCTCCTGAAAACCTATCTAACGTACTGTATATGTTTTCAGAATAATAATAACAAAACCGTATATTGAAGAATGTTAACTATTCCAAACTCAATTAACCAACTGATTGGTTTCTCAATATTTACCAGTGAGATATTTGGAACCTGAGAACAAACAAGCTACCCCGAAAGTCGTTGGGAACTGTGTAAGTTGTACCCGATGGCAGTACCATCAAGTAAGGGGGACTAAGGGAAGAAGTTTATAGGTTACAGATCCAAATTTATTCCGTGAAAGTGGAATGGGGGTGCACGACGGTGGGGAATTGGAGGTGTCAGAACGGAACTGTGGTGTGGGGGTGAGAACAATATTTAAGGTGAGACTCAGAACGATGTCGTAAAATTTGTAAGGGTTCGTTTATACTTGAGGTGCATAAATCGATCCGCGTGCAGATAATATACTGAATTCAACTGCGGTTCCTTTTATCTGACATCGATAAATATCACCTCATAATTGGAAAGAAATAGTAATAGTATTTCAGATAACTAATAAGATTTTAATCTATGAAAGATTTGTTGTGCACTGTCAAAATGTACGCGTGAATAAGGTGAATAAGCTAAATTAAACATTCCGCATGTAAACATTTCGGAAAGGACGCATACTCTATTGTTATTTTTGGTGACAATCAGGCTTTAGGTACCGTGTAATGTAGATTTAGCACTCTCCAGGGGTAGGCTCCCTCATTACAAAACACATCAGCATAAACTGACATGGTCCGTGTTTGGAAAAATATGAGCTTGTGAATACTCATCATCGGTTTCGCTTTCAGATGAACAGTTATCACTTTCCTTCGTTAAGCGACTTTGTTATTAAATACTAAGATAATCATACTTAGAATTGAGTTAAGTATGGCAGCATTGTCTTTTATTTATCATTATTTTTCAAGCTAATATTATTCAGGATGGAAATTTGAAAGTTTTGTTCACAGACAGTTTAGGATCTTAAATAATAAATAAAATACGAATTCACTCGCTTCTTGGTGTTAATTTTTACAGGAATTTAGCCTGGATAAAACTTATCTTTGCTATGCAGTACGTTTTAATACGCCCAAAGGATAGACAAGAAATTATGAGTGGAAAGGAATTGTAATTTTAAGTTCTATCACTAGTCTCTTTTGTCTTTTTAGCTCACTTTTTTCTTTATAGCTAATCTTTAGTAAAGAACTCAAGAGGCTGGAGAAATGTCATTTATGTCTCTCTGTCTGATTTCCCGCATGATATATCAAAAACAAACATGCTTACCTACACACTTGGAAGTTTCATGAGGCTTAATTTGTATATGAACAACACTGAGTCAATGGTGGTGAATGTCACTCCATGCATTTTTGATGAGCTTTAGTGAACATATTTAGATTCAAACACATAAACCAATATTTAAAACTTTATTTTCGTGAGGCCTTTCGATAGCAAGGCTATCTTTGTCAGATTCTTCACAAAAGTTCCATCACGAAGATAGCCTTGCTATCGAAAGACCTCACAAAAATAAAGTTTTAAATATTGTTTTATGTGTTTGAATGCAAAATAAGTTAACAAGTGCCAATACAAGCTCTATCTTCAACATTTAGTGAACATGTTCACATTGGTCTTATAGCTAACCATGATGTCAACGAAAATCAGAATAGCAGAACAAATAAATTTGTAAAAAGAAATGAATACAATATAAGATTTCAACATGAACATTTTATTCATATTGTTAAACAGAATAATAGAGTGGAAAATCGAAGTTAAAAATTGATGACAAGATTGGATTGCAGCTACGTTGCAGTAGTTAGCTCACCTTCCTAGCCCACCGAAGCTTTTATTATTTAAACACTGCTATAAAACCTAACTTAATGAATCAAAATTTGAATATAACATGTGGCAAGATATCTAAGAAAGACTTCATCTGTAAGCTTTTAATTTTGTATGAAACTATATAGACAAGAATGAACTATCCTTGAAATATGTCACTCAGGAGGCTGAGGGTACATCTGTCCTCAAGACATCTCGAGAATTAAACGAGCTATATATGTAAAATTTTGGAAGCAACCTCAGTGAAACCGGTTACTCCAAACTTTCCAGACTATTACCTGAGGAATTTTATCTTATATTCTTTACTTAAAGTAAAGAACAAAAAAATATCGTACCTTCACAACCTTTGTTTTAATTTACCTTATTTTAGGCCTGAGACCTTCTTCGACGTCGAAACACCGCCAGCTACATCTCTTTATCTTCTCTCATTCCAAGGGGTTGCAGCCGTGGTAGCTGTAAAGTGGAAGGCATAGCTCTCTTGAAAAAGAAATCATTGGCACAATCATTACCAGGAATCAAAATTCCATCATTGCAAGAAGCTCAGAGTAATCAAGGAATCCGAATTCTATCATTGCAAGAAGCTCAGAGTAATCAAGGAATCCGAAATTCCATCATTACAAGAAGCTCAGAGTAAGAATCCGAATTCTATCATTGCAAGAAGCTCAGAGTAATCAAGGAATCCGAATTCCATCATTACAAGAAGCTCAGAGTAATAAAGGAATCCGAATTCTATCATTGCAAGAAGCTCAGAGTAATCAAGGAATCCGAATTCCATCATTACAAGAAGCTCAGAGTAATCAAGGAATCCGAATTCCATCATAGCAAGAAGCTCAGAGTAATCAAGGAATCCGAATTCCATCATTGTAAGAAGCTCAGAGTAATCAAGGAATCCGAATTCCATCATTGCAAGAAGCTCCGAGTAATCAATCATTCCATGTACCAGCTCGTGTTCTAGCACGAGATCGGGAATCCTTCCTTATACCCTGTTTGTATCTCCACATTTATTTGTGCCATGTGAGCTCAATATTTACCTCAATGATTGATGAGTTCTTTCGGAGTTCTTTCAAAAACCATTAACTTAAAAAATATAAATTTTAGCTTATAATGTAGGATTATAAACTAGGATTTTCCGGGCATTTGCCATCGTTCAGTGAAACACAAAAATCAGTAACACTACGTTTCGAGATCTGCAATCTGATCTCTTCTTCAGGTAATAACTAACCTAATACATAATTACAAACTAGGGTAAAATAAACAAATCATACCAAAGCGTTGTGACACGCGTAAGTCAGGAATCACAACCTCCATGTTGTGTGTCAACTTCACTAACTCTAAAACATGCACTTATAAAGAACCATACACAACACTAATCATTCAAACTGAACTACAGAATACAGGTCACAATACTTCTACATTCGTCTACCAACCACCTACGACTGACCAGAGACCAATAGCATTGTTATCTTTTATTTATTGTTAAAATTTATTATCGTTACTACTATTATTACTTCTATATCTTGGTTATTGTTATTGTTACGAAATTGTTATTTCATTACTTTGCTTGTTGTTACTATTGTTATTTTTACTGTTATGACTATTCTCGTTGTTATTACCTAGTCAGTACTGTTATTGTTATTAAACTTATATATTTATATACATTTTTTATTGTTGATACTGTTTGATAGGTAACACTATTTTGTTATATTATTGCTAATTTAGTATAGTTTTAGTATTAGGCTTCTTATTGGTTAGATTATTTATGATACAGATGTGAAATGGTGTATTGCCGTATATTAAATAAATAAATAGCAAATGGCAATCTTCACGGCAGAAACAAGATGGCGGAAATAAAAAGGTCAGATTGCAGATCTCGAAACGTAGTGTTACTGATTTGTTACACTGAACTATGGCAAATCTCCGAAAAATCACTTTTCCCTTCACAATCCTTCCATCGTCAAAAATAAACTTCAAACAAAGAGTATAAGGTAAAGCGAGGAGAGATTGCGCACAATTCAAAATATCTAAATAAAACGAAAATTTTTAGTTGAATATATACAATTTTTTTTAGTGTTATATTTACATTGTATGGTTGTCTATTCTCTGTAATTTTTCCAGAATTTATATTATGTTAATAACGAAATAATAAAAAAAAATCGTAAAATGTGTTTTTGCGCAATCTCTCCTCGTAGGGTTAGGTGAGTTTGCGCACATGGGTAGGAGAGATTGTTTATGGGAATAACTACTGCAATTCACACTTTAAACATATTTAATTAATGTAAACTAATGAAACCTTCAAACTTGATGTAAGAAATTGAAAAATTAAAATTAAACATTTTAACTTGGGCACATTTTTAAAAACATTATTACATAATAGAGCATTAAATTCATTTTTTTTGACGTTTTTCACGGCGTCCACAGTCAATGCACTTTCCTTCATAAATTGTACAGCTCTCGTGCATCCATCTTCCACAGACCATGCACTTGATCCAGTCAGATGTCGAAGTAGTCTCCTGATATAGTTCAAGACACTCTGTACACTCATCATCTTTCATTATCGCTGACATGATCGGAAAGAAGTTCAATGTCTGCGTCATCTTCCTCAGATGTAGAAGATTGCTCAAACATCAACCGTTTCTTTGTTTTAAGTCCTTTTTTTTGTATCTTGCAAGATTTTGGTTGTTCTTTCCATGCAGGTTTCTTATTTTCATCTGGTCGCTTTTTCTTGTTTGATGCTAACTCTTTTTTTATCTTGATTTTGGTTATGTTATTTGGATCTGTAACATTCATGGCACTTTGCTTCCTTTTTGATTTTGAAGGCTCCAAACTTTTAGGAATCGGTGAAAGTTTTTGTAAAACTTTTGTTGGAGTTTCTACAGATGCGGCTGGAACATTGTCTTGAGGTTGATGGTTGACAGATTGGAGGGATTAAATGATTTGATTGAGATGATTGGATTGAAATAGGTGGTTCAGTGTTTTCAGATACTGGATTATTAACTGATGTCAAGGTTGGTTTGGAGTGTTGTGGGATCAGGAACAATCTGGTTTACATCTTGGTCACAATGTAAAAGATATGCATAGTCTGGTAATCACATCAATATTTAGAGGATGGATTCCTGTGGCACGAAACGCAGCAACTCCAAGTTGAACAGTGGCAGCACGAGGCCAAGATAAATTCAATAGATGGCCAAAATCGTCCCTTGAAATTTTGCCCAGTACCACAACGAGATGTGACTAATTTGTTACAAAGCATCTTTAAAATAAGTTTTCAAAGGCTTGAATACTACACGATCTAGGGGTTGTAGGTAGTGTAGTATGACTAGGCAGACATAAGATAATGATGTCATTATCATAAGCCTTTTGCAACATATTGGGACAGTTCATGTGTGAGGCATGGCCATCTAAAATTAGCAAATGCTTTCCAGGAGACTTTTCTTGGGATGAAGTGTTCAGAAATCCATTCCATGAACAGTTCACTATTTATGTACGCACTTTCTCTTCTCATTTTTAAAACAGTTCCAGGGGGAGCATCTTTGATATATTGTGGTTTAGCGTAAACTCCCTTAAAAATACAAAAAGGTGGTAGGAAACTGTCCCTCTGCATTGCAGCAGGCCATAATAGTTACAGTTTTCTCCCTTTTCAGCACTTGTAACGACGTGAACGTCTTTGCTTCCTTTTTGGGCAATAACTTTTCCAGGCTCATTATTAAGCTGCACTCCTATTTCGTCGCAGTTCCAAATACAGTTGGGCTTATCTAAAAGGTTGTTTTCTTTTAAGGTGGAAGTGAGAAGATTGAAATAACTTTTTACTTCTTCCCTATTCATTCCTTCTGTTCTTGCTCTACTAATGCCTTGAGCTTTTCTCACACTTAAATTAGGATGTCGCCGCATGAATGACGAAAAACCAAACTTTTCCAGCGGTTTTTTGGTCTTTGTTGAAGGTGTGTTTAATACCCAATGTTTCTGCTAAATTGTAAGCTAACATTCTAACATTCTTTTGTGTAGGTGCAAACCCTACAGATTGAAGTTTTATTATGTGCAAAGCCAATTTTTTCTCGGCTTCCAATCCTAGTTGGCCATCTGGACCCAAATTCCGTTTTTGCAAAAATCATTCTTCTTCATTCGATGTCTTAATGTAGACTCTGGTATTTTAAACCTCTTGCTTGCTGCTCTTATTGATAATGATCCATTCTTTTATTGCTGGATACAGCTGATGATAGATCATGCTTCTGTCCAGGATCCTTTGTTTGTTTTCCTCTTGTACACGTTAGGCATGTTAGCCTGTAAAAAAATAAATAAATAATAGTCATCTTGGTAAATAATATGTTTTAATTTTTTTTTTAAGTTGTTTTATTAATGGTAATATGCAATTCATATTAATAAAATAAATAAAGATTCATAATATACATTTAATGAATTTCTAACGAATATGTAGATTCACAAATAGTTAATATTAATTATGAAATCCATGCGCAATGTCTCCTACCATTACATTAAATGGAATAAAATGCGCAATCTCTCTCAACATGAAATGCGCGCGTACTGTCCTAAATCGGTAGGAGAGATTGCGCAGGCTTAAAACTAAGATGGCCGAAGCGAGATTTGACCAACCACTATCTGTTACAGTTTGCCTATGTCATTACCTCTCTAGAAAAAAATGGTAAATACCGAATAATGTATCGTAGCATCGTACTGATTAAATTTCATGCATCCTGCAGACAAAATTCAGCCACTTACCTTTGAAATGAAAGTTGTAGGTTTAATATATATCACTAATAAACAGACTTAGCGTCTTGAACTTTTGACAGAACACTCAACTAATGAAGCGGATCGAGGCACTGAGGGACGCTGCGCGCGCACCCAACTCCAACCAGCTGGAACAAAGAGGGCGCAATCTCTCTCCTACCGCGCAATCTCTCCTCGCTTTACTTAAATCTAGTACATAGTATTTGAAAGATTTCAGGTAGGGACTATTTACATAGTAGAAACATAACCCACGAGTACCTCTTAGTGTAAACTTTATACTGCAACTAATACTTCCAAACTGAGGCTTCACATGAAGTTTATCATCCCTTTGGCACTACCGGAAGGATTAACTAGGTGATGAGTGTTCAAGGGGGTTAACCGAAAGGCGAATGTTAAGAGGTCGACAGCGTAGACATATAACGAGTTATGTTGATACAATCTTGAAAAGTTTATATGACAGGTGAAGCCACATCAAAGGGGAAATCCAGGAGGAGTGTTCGTGCCCTGCTTGTGTGATGAGTGAGGGCTTGTATGGCGAGGCGAGGTCCCTCTGGGCCACAGCCTGCTTGTGCTTGTGCTTTACTAACGCTGCTGAGACCAGGAACATATGTAGTGCTTGGTTCGGAGTCTGTTTTAAGGATTTAAATCGCCAAGAAAGAGGAAAGCATTCAATACTTTGTTTCCTCTTGGGGCACCGGCAGAGGGCAGTAGGTATTGCCATCAACGAAAAACTGGTTATATTATTCAAAGTATTTATTGGTTATTATTATACGACAATTAAAACTACTGATATTATGATTTTAGGTGATTTTTGACAAAAAATGTTGAATACAGTAACCATTGGAAATACTTTTGATTGTTGAAATATGATTGTTTAACCAGTGTGATTCTTTGTTTAACCATTACAATTCATTGTTTAACCAGTTTATTCATTGTTTAATCAATGAACTTCTTATTTTAACCTATGTCAGTCCTCCAGTAGAAGAAAATTAGAAATTTTTTAATACTCCACATGAGATTAAAGGCATTTAACATAATATATTTAATTATTTTATAATCAGGCTTAAGCAAAATCGTCTGAAGAAAAATGTGTATTTTTTACAGTTTGGGCAATAAGTATAAGGCTCCAGCGATTTAATTTTTTTATTTGACGTTTTGACTAAATTCAATTGTAATTTTTAATTAAAGATAATTTGTTAAATTATATGTATTTAAATAGCTTTCACATATCGGTGATTAAGTTAAATTGACATTGTAAAAATAATATAAATCTAGCATAAAAAATATTTTCCAATCCCAAAATCGACTGTCCCTTAACGTCACTCAGACTGAGTAACTTCCATTATACAATGTTTAATTTTAAAGGACTAATTATAAATGTTGAATGTAAATTAAAAAAAAAAAAAAAAACAGAATAAATGCTTCCAAAACTAAAATTCTGCAAGTTATCTGGAGTATTTATAACTATAAAATTCTCTTTAAATACACTTTTTATTTTTGTTGTATATAATCATAATTTCATTTGATATTAGCCGTAATGTTAAAAGATGAAAATCGTATTTTTTGATCGGATAAAACTATATATATATATATATATATATATATATATATATAGCTATATATATATATATATATATATATAGCTTAATCAATGAAAATACTATGAATTGTTTAAATACTTGATATTGCTTAGTACCGGGTTTGTTCTTGTGATATTCTATCACGTTTTGTGTGAAAACTGTTATAATTTCGTCAATGAGTTTTTTTTTTAATATTGTTTTATATTCCTGTCAATTATTTATCTATAAAATTACTGTTATACAGTGCGTATAAAACCACCTATATCGGCTAAATGAATAACAACTTATTACGGTTAACCGTATTCACATAGTGGACCAAAACATCGCAAAATCATGATTTATCACTTGATTTTCATGCAACTCTGCCATATATTGTAGAGAAAACAGTTTTTCAAAATTTCTAAATGCATTATAACAAACCCATTTTGTCTTCTAATCTTCCTTCCGCATCTTGTCTACCGAATCTTTGGTTGGATATATCTGCACCATTTAAGTCTCCTTCTTTCCTCCAAAAGTTTCACCTCTGGATGGTTTATACCTTCCATTCCAACCTACAACGGGTGCAGCAAAAAAAACTGATGTTTTATCTGTATTGGAATTGGAAAATTTTATAGAAGCGTTTAATGTGGAGGATGACTTTTAGGGTGGAGGAGGGGTGGAGCTCCCTTAGTGTTAAAGACTGGAAAATAAGCTGGCCTCCCCTTCTTCCAAGGTATCAGGAGGCGTCCCCTGCTCCCATCCTTACCAATCCTGAATATCCTGTCACTCCGGAAGCCAAGGGCAGATATCCGTGTAGAACCTAGTGCTTGAAAGGGTTCTCAGCTACTTGTCCTAAGTTAACGTAAAAAAATGTCATCCTGCATTCCAAATTCAAGTACGGTTCCTCTGGGTAACTGGCATTGCTTATACCTTCCAGTTAAAGACACATTGGGTACATAAAAAATCCGACGTGTTACTTATGGATGTCTAGGAGCGGCACATCACTAACCGCAAATATCGAGATTCTGAGGTTCAAGGGTAATTCGATAGGTCTAGTCTACTGCGGGGATGACTGTAGGAGTTGGTGGCGTTTGTTCCCTTAGAGTTAAAGGAATTTTTCAGCCTTCTTCTTCTTCTATGGGCCGGCCTATTGCGATGAACTTAAGCCTCAAGGGCCTTTGTGCAACCCGGAAGCACACCATGAGGCTGACCAGTCTACGGTTTCAGCAGTTCTACAAACCGCCGGAAATTCCTCCGTGGGAAATTCGCCACCCTTGTCCAAACTACCAAAGATGGCGCACCACTCCCTTGCTTTTGCCAGCCTATACATAATACGGTACTTTAACTGTACCTCTGCCTACTTTTGACTGGAGAGACTGGTCTAGAGCTGGCTTCTCCATCTTTCTAGAGAACATGATTTGAGATTAGTGCCCTAAACGTTTCCTCATAAATCTCGACAGGAGGCGGCCCTACTCCCAACCTTACTCATCCAAAACATCCAGTCACTCCTGAAGCAGCGCAAAGGTCGTTATAGGACTAAGTGCAATTTTCTAAGCTTCTTTTCCAAGGAGAACAACAAAAAACTCGCCCAATCTAGGTGTCCTAATCATTGTTATAGTAATATTGTTAAGGACAGGGTTCTAATGTCATGCTCTCCTCATTAAAGTTTAAGACTGCTTCAGTCAAAAATACTACTCTATTCCATATTAACTCCTGCTGAGAAATCACGGAAATTATAAAAAATTAACCTTAAGCCTGTTCAGAAATAAGAATGACTATAACTTATCCGTCACTTTCGTTTTCATTTACTTATTTTCCAATACATGTTGAAATACCTTCTTCCAAGGTAATAAAACTTGCTGATAACGACTTCTGGTTTTTCGGTATAAAAAGTAATCCGTGCAATAAGTCTTTATTTGATATTGAAATGCCGGAACTGCTATATCGATTATTGCTAGCCCGTCGCCAATTAATTGGAAGAAGTTCCAAAGCAAGTGTCATCAGCCAATTACCAATCCAGTAGCACTGTATTGCGGCGTTGAATTAATAATAATAATTAGCGCTGTCGGTTGCATTATGGGTCGGACACCATATGGGTTCCATTAGCCCAATGATGTAGCCACACCACAAATTATTGCTACAACAATAGACGTAATTAGATCAGCTGATCGCCTCCTTGCGGCACAATGTACAGGGTGTTACAATACAAGGTGGAGGGGGGCGGGAAGGGTGATAAGTGCACAGTACTCTGCTGGTACCTAGACAATAGACAGGTTGGGGGGGGGAGGGGCGGTAGTGTGTTCAGGAGTATGAAATCAGCTGCACATATCTCTATGTAACTGGAGAATAAAATAATTTATACAATCTTCTTCTTCTTATACAAAGTATACGGGCAAAGTATCACTACTTACCTAAAAATCATTTTAAAGCTCCATGGCAACTAATACGTTTTCTAAAAAAGATTAAAAAATCTTTAAATATGTGAATAGACTATTTTGTTTAATTTTGACTCACAATGTCGACTAGTATCGAAAGGTAAACTCGGTTGTTTTTTTATAGTATGCTGTTGTGTACCTACTAAAAAGAGCACATGTTCCTTTTAATGGTAGATTTTAAATAAACATTGATCTCCTAAAGCTCTAAAAATTTTATCAAAAAATTGAAATATGTCGAATTAATATCTAACTTTGAATTCTTGTAACTGAAACACTATACTACAAGCATACGCATAGGTTTGATTAGATTAACATTAACATTTAGGTTTAATTTAAGCATCCTCCAGACGATATTTGTACCTTAAAATTTTTAACGCTTTTGTATGTATGCTTCTGTTAAGAATTTACTCCTAAGAATGTTTACCTTTGATAAACAAACAACAGTCTAATAACAACAATATTTTATATATCTCGTGCATAATTGCAGTAACACGACACATGGCTTACAGTTTGTTTTTTACAATCGAAGATTTGTGGAGGAACGTCCATGCGTTTTCTTTTTGTTTGACATTTGTCCTTGCATTTCAACCGAACGTTTGATATCAATCAGTAACACGGCGTTTCGAGATCTACAATCTGATCTCTTCCTCAGGTGTATAAGTAACCCAATACATAACTACAAAGGTTCATGATTGTGACAAATGTTTCCGGTTTAAACCGCCTCGAAAAGTTGCTATCGCAATTCAAAACAGAAAATAATTCGTTCTGTAATAACTATTTGTCATCGCGGTTTAAACCTGAAAAATATGATGATATCCATGCACTTATAATCAGTCATATGATTATGTTAGTTATAATCATATGACTGATTATAACTAACACTATTACTATATACTGCACTAAATTATGTTAATACAAATACGTCTGCTCTTACTAACCAACCAATGACAACTGTGAAGGCCAATAGTAAATGGAAGAAACAAGATGGCGGAAAATCAGAGAACGAGTGGACCGTTTTATTATTGGTTCACTCCAGATGCTTTTTAATACCATACTGAACTGCGCATTTATTTATATTAACTCTCCTCTCTGTCTGATAACTGATTCTTTAGGTTTTTTGTTTAATCCGTTTTTTCAGGATTAGCAATTAAAGCGGCCTAACTTCAACTAATGGGATTATGAATTAATTTAATGTATGAATGAAGAAGAAACGAGGTTTCAGGATGTACAGCATTGTATTGAAGCATATCCCAATACACGTCATGATCTTGGGACCAAAAATAAATTGTAGTTCTTTACTCGTGTGTTGAGTCCTTCCTCATGGTGTGTCTGTGTTCTTTTATTCTAATGTTTAATATTTTTGTCACGCCTATGTATTCCCATATTATAAACACATTTTTTAGATTCCTGCGTGCCATTTTTAATTGGTTTGTTTTAAATATGTTTTAAATAGTTCTAATGTTGTATCCCGCAAATGTACCCCAACTCTCATCTGACTAAGGCACGATTCTGCCGTATCGTTTGCAATGAATATAAAAAATATGTTTCTTTTTCACAGCACAGTCCAGGATCGAAAAATATGGAACGTCATAAATATCTGCACAAGTACCGGCGTTCGTTTGGAATACGGCCGTTCTCACATTAGTTGTTTTAATCGTTCATCGCAATAGGCCGGCCCATAGAAGAAGAAGAAGGCTGAAAAATTCCTTTAACTCTAAGGGAACAAACGGCATCAACCCCTACAGTCATCCCCGCAGTAGACTAGACCTATCGAATTACCCTTGAAACTCAGATCTCGATATTTTCTGTTAGTGATGTGCCGCTCCTAGACATCTATAAGTAACACGTCGGATTTTTTTATGTACGTATAAAACGTAACGTAACCTTCACTTGTCCTACATCAAAATGGTTACTCAGAGTTTATGAGCTTAGATTTATACAGCTTTATACGAAATATTTATACTTTCAACCTCACGCTTTATTGTTTACTAACAATTATTATTATAAAACGAATGAGCTCTAGCGCTGCATCTCCAGTTTTAATTGTTTTTGTACTTGCTTAGTCTTATTTCTTAAGTTTTTTTACACCTGAAGAAAATTTAGATTCGAATCCAAGTGTAGTGTTTTATTATTGTAACAATGATCAAGCATTTATATTGTATTATTATACCAAACCTAAAGAATGACAGTCGCCCAAAAGCCGTGTTCAGTAAGTAAATTGCGAACATAAAAGTCCAAAATGTACCAGTTTCAAGCATTTTAAATCGTATCAAATTATAGTGACGTAATGGCAACTTACGGCCTCATTATTTATAGTACAGACATTTTTAATTGGTTCATAAATATTTTACTCCCTGAAGTTGTTAAATGATATTTGGTCTCAGGGAGTGAAGGGCCATCTTCTGCAGTTTCCTATTAGATAAAAAGAGTACAAACAATTGAATTTAAATGTTACATTGCTACAAGAATGATTACAATATTCAATGCTTCACAGCAATAAGTTCAGTATATGATACTAAAAGACGTAACACCATACTTAGTATTATAAGATAAACTATCACGATATGTACTTGGAAGCAAATGCAATGATGAATTTTGGAAATTTGAGTGATGTATAACTGAAGCTACTGAAGGAAGATTTCCCTTTAACCAATACTTACAGGGCAGTACCAACAATTTGAAACAATACTCACACAATTGTATTGCATTATTGTAAGATACCTTGGTAAAAGTAGAAATGCATTTAGTAGTCGATTCTTATCCGAACAGACGAACCTCGATAAAGATAGTAATAAGACCTACATTTCTTGGGACTTTCAATTGTTTTGGGGGAAAAAGACAGTTGAGAATGTTATGGATAGGGCTTCAAGATCACGGGTCGTCAAATTTGTAAGGGCTCGATTCCCTCTAGGGGTATACCAATATTTATTTGGAGTCGTGCAGAGGCTGTAGGACGCGGTAGCAATATACGTACCTCGGTGAAAACTCAAACTCATTTTGCTCATTTGAAGACTTAAAAACTCCATATTTCAACCATTAGGTCTTTCTAACCCTTTCTGATTTGTATCTCTTTGTCCCACATACATCCAATTGTACACATACATTAGAACGTATTGTACACGTCAAAAACTTTGTTCAGTTGATGTAACATTTGTTGGAACCTCCCACCCCCAAATAATATTACAAATAGTTTGATCTCTCCAGCATACACTTTTCACAATGTAAGCAATATTAAATTTCCAAATATAATGGTCAAATCAGGAAATCGGTTTTATCCGTTTAGTCGTTGATAAACACCAAAATAATTGTAAAGGAAACAGGATTTTTTTATTCGATCAATAGTAAGATAAATCGGTAACTACGTTTCGAGATCTCCAATCCGATCTCTTCCTCAGGTGAATAATTTAACCTAACTAAAACTACCAAAAGACATAACTAAAATCTGTGTCAAACAAGTCAAACCATCGGTTTGTGACACGAACAATTTGTGTGTCTAATCGATGCACACTATCTCTAAAAATATGCAATTAATAAAACAAAACAACCGATTACTGAAACCGAACTAAATAATACAGGTCATAACTGATCTGCACTAACCGACCAACCACCGAAAACTAAACCATTTACCGAAACGTAAGTTACTGTTTTTGTATCACTGAATGATTAAATGTGACCGGGAAAATCCCATTTCCTTCACAACCTTCCCACCGTCAAAAACAAAGTTTAAACAAGTGAAACCTAGATATTTTAATGAGTTCACCTCAAACTATGTTAGAATTGAGAACACAATATTCTGAAATGCGGCTTTTGGGTATATCGATATTTAAATTTTCAGTGATCAAAAGGAAGAGTTATAATACGGTTGTGTTTCAAAATTTTCTTTTAAATCACATTGTGAGACCAAACAATCTATTTGATTTTGAGGAATCCAAGTCACAAATCCAAGTTGCAAATAGACACTATTAATTTATTGTTTTCGAAGTTTTCACCAAATTGTCTTATTACTTTAAATTTGTCATTTTCACTTATGAATCAAATTCTGCTATAATATCTTGCTTGCTTTTAATTTCTACCACCGCCAGTCCCACCTTAAAGAGACGTTGTCGGAAAACAGTTACATTTAAAATGCTGAGTGGGTTATGGAATTGCGAGATTACAGCTGCTGAAAAAACCACTTTTTAGATGTTAAAAATAAAACAATGTGGCAATATTTTGTTGGTGCTGCCAAATAGAGTGATAATTAACTAAATGATATCATTAGGTGTGGGTCTAATGGTTCCAATGATCCATTTGACATATACACTTACAAAATTAGGAAATAATGCTGGCCAGTTACCAGTAAATGGCCAAACAAGTTCAGTGTTCCTTTTTCAAAGTTCCAAGTTAAAAGGATGCTTGCATTAGTTCTAAAAAAAGGTAACACAATATGGTCTTCAACATCTCTTGCCATTTAATTAAAACAAATACAAAACACATATTCACACAGCATTGCACAATATACCATAGTAACACGTATCTTTATGCAATGGTGAAACAAAGGACATACACTAACAGGAAATACTAAACTAATATTTACTATATGAAATGGAGACAAAGAGTTTTTAAAATAAATAAGAAAAACTTTATCAGCCTACGGCATTATACGAACTAAATTAATACTGTATTAAAAATAAAAACAATTTCGTTATTTTCAAGAAATCAAGAATGCAATTTAGAGGAAGAAAGTGTTAATATTATTACTGGGTAAGTGTTTATTATGGGGTAACTGATGTGTACCGAATGGACGAAACACATGGGGTTTGATACTAAGGTCGTAGTAATGAATACTCGATTTATAAATTTTTACTTACAGTATATGTTTAATTTTTGCAAATAAACATAAAAACACCACTTTTTAGATGTTAAAAATAAAACAATGTGGCAATACTTTGTTGGTGCTGCCAAATATAGTGATAATGAACTAAATGATATCATAGGTGTGGGTCTAATGGTTCCAATGATCCATTTGAATTTTGCATACGAACTTAATAATTGGTCAGATTCCGTTATATGCCCCAACGCTTACACTTTTTTCAATGAACTTAGAACGTTATAAAACGATGTAGTTGAGTAAGAGAACTAACATTCCATCAATCAACAATCATTTCCAGGTATTGCGATCGGTATTTTTGTCGCTGTTATCGTATCTTTCTCGAGAATCCCGATTACGGCAGGCCGCACGGCATCACATGATTATTTAAGTTTTTTGCACGGTTTACATTTATTGCCTTTCCATTACAATTCAATTTATATTTATGATCAGCCCCTCCAGAATTTGATATTTTACTGATAGGTACTATTACGAGGGATGTTTTACTTTCGTTGACATCAGCGCGGGGCAGCACCGAAGGGCGCTGATGGCCGGAGGCACTCGCATTTTGGGTGGGTGGAGTGTGGTCAAGAATAAAAACAAGTTGTGTGTGTTTTTTTTCAATAAAGAGTTTAGTTTTTGTTTGGTAATGTTTGTTTTTTGTTTTTTTTTTTATTTTTGTGTTTGGAGAAATGTAGGGATATGGTCGATACAATACGTAAGTACTCTTTTTTTCTTAGCTAGTAACCAATTGTAATTCATCATAATCATCCGTGAATGAAAAATTAGCGTTGGGGGCATAATGTTAGTTCTGTTACTCAACTACATCGTTTTATAATGTTCTAAGTTCAGTGAAACAGTTTAAGCGTTGGGGGCATATAACGGAATCTGATCTAATAATTATAAAACTTTAAAATCGACTTCCCTTAACGTTAATGTCGACTCACTAGCGTGGGGGTCAGTATCTTGGCTCGACGTTGCAGCCGTAGTCGGAAAAAGTGAAGGTTAGTAGATTAGAAGTTGTGCTCATAGTTAACATCAGAGACTCACTTGAACTCGCATAAAACAAAATCACGATGAGATATTAGCCACAATGTCTCGCATGAAAGAGCTAATTTATAATACGAAAAAAATAAATTTACTTACGCACAAGGCGCGCAAGTTGTGGCTCGGCAGCTACAAAGTTCACGAGAGAAAACATTTAATATGCGTGCAAATTAGGTTATTAATCCGCCAAGAATTTAGTTCCCAGAAGATCGGATGTACTTATATTAACCAGTTACGTGTAACAGGGTTGCAAAAATATGCACCATTTAAAATACAAATAAATAACGGAACACATATTTGGAACCACATATAGGCTGACACAGATATAACTGCGCCAGATTTTAACAGAAATTATTGTAAACGTTTAGCAACTATCTGTAATATTAAAAAAGGGTCACTTAGCGTTTTTCTATTTATTTTTTGTGTGTGATTTACATAGGGATGATGCGGAAAATACCTTCTTTAGGTGCAGATGATGGAAAGAAGAAAGGAGGGAGTTGAAGACACAGTTGCAGGAAGAAGATCTTCAACCGCAGACTATCATTGGAGTTATGCTCCGAGGACAGAACTTCTGGAGTATGGTGGCCATATACGTGGAGAAAATCCTAAGGGTGAAGAAGGTGACTCCATATATTGCGCAACTAATCTAAGAAAAAAGGAAACCAGATAAGATCTTGATAAGACTCAAACAAAAGGCCTTGCTCGAAGTATAGGGAACACCATTTCCAGGATGGTCCAAGAAGACGAGGGAGTGTTTCTTTTTCTGGGTGTACCTTCAGGAAAAACCTGTCAGAAAGCCCCACACTTGTTCCCTTGGTTACAGTAAGGCGAAGCGTTAGTGCAGTAATCCTTTTTTCACACCCTCTCCGAAGAAAAAGTTTTGAACAAGGAATTGAAAATGGTTTGTGCCATTTTGTGTGTTACCTTTTTCACTTATAGTACTGTATAAGACAGCTGTTACTATCAGTAAGTTCTATTCGGTTGGGAATTGCACGACTATATCTAACTGTCACGAAAGTTCCATAATCGCCAATAATAGCGATGTAGAACAATAACCTATTGTAGGGGAGGGAAGCGAGTGTTGGAGAGGAGGGGTGGGGTGGGGAGATAGTGGTGTTATCACACAATCGGTAGTTTGCAGATAATTCGCGGCCACCGACTGGTTTATCGGTCATCAGAGTGCAGTTTGGCGATAATCAGGGGGTGGTCGTTAAAAAGGTGCGGTGCAGGATGCGTTTTAACCGTGCCCCGTTTTACCGACAAATCAAGCGGTTTGATTTAATATCGGCCTGTGGCGCCAATAAATGTGACTAAGTACCGGTTAGCGTTCCGACTCGGAGTAAATCACTTTCTGTACCGTTCGGATTTGTTTAATGGACCGGACTGCAGATGCGTTCGTCACACGTGGGTCACGTCGTTACATCGTCGCCATGACGGTTGTCTGTCACTCTAAATGCTCTATTTGTCACTCTTTTTACAAGGTAGGAGTGCGCCACAACACGTGTCGCATAGCAGTCTTCCCTGAGGTCTTCTATTACGTACAGATAGATAATTTCCATATCGTTCTTCACCAAACAGGAAATTGTGGAAACCTACAGAGTGACAAGCTTCAAAGAAGCTCAACCAAATTCCAAGGTTGGACATGCACCATCATGGGACTCTTTCTTTCATGCAAAACCTTAATCTACGGATGAAATTTTCATGCAAAACCTTAATCTACAGATGAAATTTTCTCGAGCTTTTTTCTCATGTTTAAATAATGAAAGTCTACATACTATGTCACCATAAAGATGGGATAGTTAGGCTACATGTTTTAATATGACATGTTCTCTTATGTTTCTTATGAGTATACTAAGTTTGTTTAGTCCTCCTCCGTAGACTAGTGGATACAGTCATTGCTCTCTAACTGAGGGATCACGGGTTCAAATACTGGGGAGGTCCAAACATGATAGGAATAACAGCCACATTGACCAAAAACAAGCCAGCATAGCCAAGAGCTGAGGCTTAAAAAAGATAATTAAAAAGAAAAGTTTGTTTACAAATGTATTTAGTTCCCTTCATGGTTACCCATAAGATCAATGTAAAAATATTCGCTTACGCTCAGCCAAATCCCCATGACATGCATCCAAGAACGTAGCCAGGAAAATGTTTTGGGGGGGAGATCCAGACAACTGATATTTTCCCGTAGTGGACAGAGAGTAAGGTCACATTTTGTTTCCTTAAAAAGTTCCCTAAAAGAAGCTTGACCCGTTTCTTTGTTGAGAACGATCTTTCAGCAGTGCATGTCAGTAATACTGAATTATTTAAATAATAGTAATCGTCTAATAAAAAAT
Organism: Homalodisca vitripennis; assembly: GCF_021130785.1. Lineage (NCBI taxonomy): Eukaryota > Metazoa > Arthropoda > Insecta > Hemiptera > Cicadellidae > Homalodisca > Homalodisca vitripennis. Next base: position 227,862,912 of record NC_060207.1, read on the forward strand.
TAATTAAAAGTTTGGAGGTTTGCACCCCTTGGACCCCTCGCTGGCTACGTCCTTGCGATGCACCATAATCTAAATCTGTTTTCCTCATATAAAAATGAAGCTTCATGCACAATTTCAAGTCTAAAAATCAGTTCGTTTTCAAGATATCGTGTAGACGAACAAACAGACATAATATCCAGCCTCGAGTGGCAAGCTTCGCTAACGCTCAGGCTTTCACCAAAGGCGTCGTTTTTAGAACAAAAATAATACTCAAAAGGTTACCCAAACCTCAAAACTGGTGCAGTAAGTTTTACACAATTACAAGAGAAGGTTCCTTCAGTTTAAAAATACAATTTCTACGCAGTTGTGATGCCATTTCCTCACACAACTAGGCGCTATATAAAATTATTACCGGGTTTTTATCAAACCGTACAATATGATTAATCGGTAATGTCGTAGCTCTTATCGTTATACTCTGCAGGACATTGCTGTCCTCAATAAAAGCTTTTGTGTGATTTTTAAGCATTGAAAAATTAGCCATTTTTGGCATGCACAGCCATTATTTTCCAAATAAAACCAATGATTACAGAAGAGCTTTTTTAAGGAGTTTTACATCGTTGGTAATTTTGCCTAATCCTGTGCTCAAAATAGACACAATAACACAAAAAGTGTTATTTAACTTTAGTCGTGTTTTTAACATATAAATATACGAGTTCTCATTCATTTACGCGTCAGTTTGTTTTAACAATTTTATTATAAATGAACAAGAGTAACACAGAGATGTGTTGCCGCAGTATGAAAGACGTTCATTGCGTACTAACTTGTGTATCAAAACGTTCATTTAGTTTTTTGAAACATTTATAAAGTTCATATTTTAAGAGATAAAATGGAAGAGAGGGCTGTGCTACAGCTCTATCTTTGACTATTTTCATTTCATTTCCGAAACGTGGCAGATGTTACAACGATAAAATTCTTTTACACGACATTGTGGTGCTCAAAATTGCACTCTCTAAAATGCATTTGAAAACCAGAAATAATGGGAATATTTGTTTGGTCATCGATTGTTTTGAGGGAATTTGTTTTACATCAGTGGCATTTTAATGTATTACACTGCGGGTAATTAAGAGAAAACAACACAATTTTATTCAGGGAAAACGGTCTTATTAATTTGCAAAATTTTTTGACCTCCCCAGGAATCGAATTCGTGATTAACGGCTAGAGGGTTTAAACCTTTCTATATACGCTACATCGATGTATTTATAAGAATTTTGACTTTATAAGTCATCAATTTATTTAAAGATTTAAATATATATATTTATAAGCTTAATTTATTTTTCCCTTTGCAACAAGAATTTGTATATTTTCATTACCTATTAACTATAAGAGACAATTTTTTTAAGAACATAAAACTGCTGGAAATCTACAGTTCTTAAACTTTTGTATAACAGAACCTACGACAACGTATATATGTAAATGGGACATCCTTTTATGCAACATTGTAGAATGAGAGCTCTTTCAAAAGATTATTCATGGTTAATTAATAACCAATACATATAAATCCCAGTATATTTCCTCTTTCGCTGCAAACACAATATAAGTTCTCATACAATATCTTACATAATACCTCATTATGTCAGCCTCATTATGAAATGAATGAACATATCAATAGATAATCCGGATAGTACAAAATACTACGAAAATTACAAATTAGTAGAGTTTATTAACAAAACACCTTTAACACCTTTTTTGTTTAAGTATTATATATTTTTTTCAAAACAATTATATACACATAACGCAGCTAAGGTGGGAAGGGTTGATTCAATGCGAATGTTGAGTTTAGCACCAGTTCACTTTCCTCTTACGTGCAGCATCTGAAATCTGATGCTGTTGCAGACTTGACTTCTGAAATCTTAAGTCACGTTCGTCTGAAAGGATCCAAAAAACAGTCGGCGAGACAATGAGAATACCTCTTCACCTATATTGCTCCATTTTTTTGTAGTGCGGGTGTCTCTGATGTCGAAACGATGCGAGGGGTTTTCGTTTGAGCTTCTTCGTTCTTCGTCGCCGACTGGTTTTGGATCCCTTCAGACGAACACGACTTCCCATTTCAGGAGTCAAGTCTGCAACAGCATCAGATTTCAGATGCTGCACGTAAGAGTAAAGTGAACTAAACTCAGCATTCGAACTTATAAACTACTAATATAAATACCGCAGTTATACTTTCACTGTCCATGGTCAAGTCCATTCAACCAGTCTCACTCATTAAAACACTCTAGAAGTGTGTACCATTTACCGCAGTGCAACGCTAGTTGGTGATTATTTTAATACCATGTTAACTATCGGCTTGCCAAGGTCTTCAGCGTGAACTGTGCTCATATGGCAGCGTTGCACATGTGACAGACTCTCAAGGAATGTCCAGTAGACAGACTAGCCTTGCTATATTTCGCTAGTCAACAACTATATTTCATAATTAATCATGTCAATTATACTCATTATCTGGCTTTGGATATCCTTTAAAAAGACAGATGGTGTAGTTGCAGATATTTATGGCATTCTCTTTCATTTAGATTGACACAAACGTTTTTCGTACAATACCTCCAACTGATTATTACTAGTACCTGAACTATGCTCTTGGCCAGTAATGGTTATTGGATCAATGTTCTCTTCTCTTTATGCGAGTAATATTCTATTCTGTTACGAGTAATAGTCTATATTTGGACTTCTTTGAAGAAATGAGTGTCATCACGTTTAAGACGAGGCTTCTCCTTTCTCATTTTGACTGGATTTTTTGTCTGCCTCATGAGATTATTCTGTTTTAAATTATTCTTATTGTATTTAATATGTTTATTGTTTGTAATATAATTATTGTTACAAAATGGTTGTACCGTTGACAAATAAAATAAAAAAGTTATGGTTGCCTGTAAAGTCGGTTTTACGGGCGAAGATTTTACGTGACAACGTCTTTTTCTCGGTAGAATATTTATTGATATGAATATTATTAAATTGCACAATAGGAACAAGGAAATTGAATGAAAATAAGAATTGCACAAATTTTAACTATAGAAATATATTTTGTTTACTAAAACATTGTACATAATTTGAAATTAATTAAAATTTGTTATTGTAAATGGTAAAGTTGAATAAAACATTTACTACAATTGGAATTTGAAATTCTTGCTAAACACAGTTAAATTCTAACTCCGCGCGTGGTGATTGGTCGGTTTAGTTCGTTTGTTTGGTCGCACTGTTATGACAGGTTAGAGGTTATAATTTGTTATTTTAAATGTTTGACTAGCAATACGCGCTGTTTCTTCTCAATCGACTGAATTACGATTGATTGCAGAGTGATTTAAACTAATAATTTACTTAACACTATCAACATTTGTCAATAGTATGACATAACCTATAAACTCAGTTTCTCAACTTTTGTGTCAATCTAACAATTAATCAATCAATCATAGTTTTACGATAATGAAATATCAGTGTACAATTATTTACCTTTATTGTTGTAGTTGTTGTAAATGACGAATCTAAGCACTCCACATTTTCACGAATAAACATAGTTATCTGCTTTATCCCGTGCGGCGGACCCACAGTTATCTGCTTTATCCCGTGCGGATCCCGTGCGGCGGACCCACTGGACGGGCATCGTATTACACTTTTTCATGAGTGACTCCGAGCCGCAACCTAATTTAAGACGTTGTCACGTCAATAAATATTGTTCTTCGGATTAAACCCAAAACTGTAGTGTCCACAGCAGAGGGGTCTATAATACAGATTAATTGCAACCCAACTGTGTTCTATTATACTTTTTGTTTCACAAGTCATCTTGAATCTCAAAATGGGTGAACTAATCTTGAGAAAGGAGATCAAGAGTTAGCTACAAATCGTTATTAGAAATCTGATGAACAAATGAATTATGACTTCTACCTCCTCATAATGTTCAGATCCGACCAACAAATAAAATGAAACGATACGTGCTTATTTTCTTTGGATGCATATTATTCTAATTTTCGTTACGCCGTTAAACATCAACAAAATTCTAAGGTACACTCTCCAAGGTGTGACTTGACTTTTTTCCATTGTGATCTGGAATTGGAAAGGTGTGTTATTTCGTGTAAACACACACTCGCTGTTTCTGCATCTTTACTCTCAAGTTTGACTCGTTTCTTACGTCTTAAATTTCACTGATTAAGCCGCCAGGTATATTTTTTGTCATTAAAAAGTTATCGATAAGAAGTATTATCTGGACGCTGTGACAGTTGCCATTTTTGAGCAAGTCTTCTATTCTGCTGAGTTAGGCCCGGAAGTTCAGAGCTTCCAATAATGAATTTCCATCGAGACTATAATTAGAGCTATGGGATGCATACCTCCGGAACAACCGTTACATTTCACATTAAGCATATCAGCGTGACGTTAGATTTTATTCTGAGACATGTACAAGCACTCTCAAGGTCATTGAATAAATTTGGGATAAATAGTTAGCTCACCCACCCTTCTCTGCACAATGTGTTTTAATTATCAGTTTATAATATTTCTAAAGAAAATAGTTGCAGACATTGCTGACTTTTCTAGCTATACATACCTCAAGGGCGCTGGGGTAGATTTTGCCTCTCAGGTCTTGGCAAGTAACATTCAGAAACCTCGGTTCAGATTGAGATCCTTGTTGAAGACAATGTAGAATCCATCTTAAAGCAATGAGAAAATGTAAAGTGCAGGAATTGGGATTTCTAAAATCAAAATGGCTTCCATAAATAACGATAGGTTTGTGTTTCGCTCCACATGTCGTAGGTCCACATAACGCCATTTTTGGGAAAGTCAAAAATAACCTATTGTGAAGAGACAAGACAGATTAAACTGCTGGGAATGGGTGTTCCTCAGTGCACTATTACCTACTACAGAAATCTTGTGTTGGAATTGTATCCGGATTTTACCTGTCTCTATTTCTTTATTTCCAACGGGCATCATCCAATTTACAACGTGTACAAAATATGGCAGACTTAAAAGATAGACAAAAATCAAAATCGGTATCAAAATCGGTATAAACACAATAATAAATAATCAAGGGTATGACACCACAATAAGGATAAAGATGGCTTATATATAACAACAAACTAACAACGTAGGGAATAAATAACAATATAAAAAGTTAATAATGCAAGAAACAATACATGAAGCAATAACAGAAAAAAACAACAAGATTCGTAATACCAACAGCAATAGAAATAACATGCATAGAAATAACAATGACTAATAGTGTTAACAACAATCCAACCTGCATAAAAGAACAAGATCGATCACAAGAATCAATGACAAAATGAAAAACGCAATAACAAATAAGCAATAGCAAATAACAAGCAATAACACAATATTATTATCAAAAAAGAATACAACAAAATAAAAAATATAACACAATATGCTGACAACAAACAAAAAGTATGCAACAAAAAGCGCTCAACAGATGCTTTAAACTGGCTAGGAGAGCAGGAAAAGAAGTCCAGGTGATTGGAGATGCCAAATCCACTCCATCGTGCAATTGGCCTCCAGGAAGGAACTGTGATGTCTCTTGGTGATGTCTTAAGAGGAAGACGCTGGACTCATTAATAGGATGCAGCCCGGCCTGGTGTAAGGAGTGTCATGGCTTGTTATGGATTGATGGTGAGGATGTCCTTCTGCAGACACACATGATGCGGGTACTCTTCGTCCATACTTTAATGGCCTTATGAACTCACCAGTACCACCTCATCCATCATACCACTCTCCATTTGCCTGAAATAGCAACAATAGCCATTATGTGTTTACCAGTTCCAGATTGAGTTTCCAATTCTGTGACAAATCCAGCACGTGCTTGAACTTCTTATACTGCAGTAATGCTAGGAGAAATCGTATTCTCCATGTTGTGGTGGTGGTGCTCTTTGGAATTCATGAAACATCATAATAATAATCTTTATAGTTCACTTTCAAAAATGTGGTTGAAACGTAAGCCATTTTTAATTATTACATACCAAACAAATTGCATAAAGTGTGTTCCAAATTTAAGTAACGTTCATTTTTATACGTTTTACGAAACAGCTGATTCCAACAATGTGTGCAATGAAATATAAGTCAGGTTTACCAATTATCCGAATAGTAGAATAAAAATTCCCTTCAAACAACCGTACAAGAATGGGGTTTTTATAAATTATTTGATAAAAACTAAGAAGAAAGTATAACATATCTGGTATTTTTGAAATCAGTAAAAATTCTTGCTTTTGATTAGGAAATAATAGGTCGTTGTATGCATATTAGAATAAAACAAAATTAGAATAAATTGTATGCATATTTCGTGTTAAAAAAGTTTTAAAAAGAGAGCTGTAACAGTTTGAAAATTTTGACTAATAACAGTTTTTTGAGGGCAGCTAGTAAACGACGCAACCAATAATCAACTTAACCGCATTAATTTGTTGGTCTTGTTATTATGCAAAACTCTATAAGTTTAATCTTTGCTGTATCTTTGATAGCCTACAAGACCCCTTCAGTGCATACAATTTGGAACACACTGTACATTTAACTACACTTGTACACGTTAACAGTATGAGTTAGAGTTTTTACTTACCTTATAATATTCTACGTTAATGGAGATATAAGATATAATAGAACGAAGATTTAATTTTAAAACATCTTATATATTCTGATGGATACTACAATATTTGAACACGAAAACTAAGAAACAAATTACTTGATGTATTGGCACTTCAAACTTGCCATTATGTCTTGTACAAAATAGTATAAAGATCAAGTGAATTAAAATGTGAAATACGAATTCATGTTGAACATATATTTTTGTCGGCAGATCTTCCTTAAGAACGATATTACGCAGCTTTCTTGCCTCTTCAACTTAAAACGAATAGTTTTCATTAATAATAAAAACTCATTTAAATAAGACAAGTATGTAATCTGTATAAGTGAACATGACTCACTTTAGACTTAACAGGGGAAGTTTTTCAGTTCGAGTCAGTGTTTCAAGTGACCATCCAATAAGAAACCATGGAGACGTAGAACATCACTTGGAGCAAAGATAGGGAAAAGGCCAAGGTCAATTGAAGTGATCAATTAGCCACGTAAGACTGGCGCGTACTACGACAAAATGACGTTTCCACTAATTGACTCTATCATCACTAAACGTTATACGTCCTTGGAGATCTTCAGACAAATGCTTAACTGTGGGATACAAAACAATATAGTCTCTAATAAGTAAAAAGAAAACAACTTTTAAAATAAAAATGAATATTCTTAAAAACCAAGAAAATGGTTTTTAAGATAAGAACTAAAAAGTAAAAATATATTCACACTGAACTAATTTAATTTATTCTAATACTTAAATAATTATTAAAAAGCAAAAATATTTCATTAATTAATAACATATAGTGAAAATCTCGGACATTTTCTATCGTTACAAAAGGTATAACACAACGTTTCGAGAATTGAAAACTATCGTCTTCGTCATGTGGGAGAGGTATTAATATATATATATATATATATATATATATATATATATATATATATATATATATATAAAAAAATAATACTACCCCCACCTGACGAAGAGGATAGATTCTAGCCCTCGAAACGTTGTGTTATACCTTTTGTAACATATAACGATATCAAATGTCCGAAATCTTGTTATCCTTTCAAAATCTCCATCGCCAATAACATATTTTAAACAAAGAATTAAAATTAATACCTTTCCTGAATTAATTTACTCCTAAAACCCTCCTAATTATGTTTTGCCACAAAATTAGAGACTTAATTATTAATATGTGTTTTAATTACAATTCAGTTTTAAATAAATCTATAATTAGAAATTTTGAATTTAATTAATACGTTGTAATAATTTGTTAAGGAATGTACGATTTGGAAACATTAAGTTAACAAGATTTGTCAACGAATTTAGCTTACTAAGTAAAAAAGTTAGAATATATTACAGATAAGTAAGCAAAATAATAATATTAAAATACTTTATTTTAATAAAAGAAGTCGGTGGATCAGTAAATGGGATTTTAGGAGTGAGTCTTTATTTTCCTTATAAGTTTTCCTTATTAGTAAAACCTTATTGTAGGTGTTTCCAGAACTAGCATCCAATCCGTTCTTTGCGTGTCTTTATGTAAATATCGAACCCACTTTTTATGACGATGTCGCAATTTATTGTCTTTAATTCCCCACATACAAGGACAATTGTATAGTTCGTTTACGACATTGTTAACAGTAAATCATTCCTATATAAAGAACAGCTCTTCCCTATGACCAAAATAAACATTCTGTGTCTAACGTACGAAAGCAATAAACAAACCTAACCTCCAATCTATAAATCTTCCCCTGAAGAACAGGATTTGGAGAAGGAAACGAGATAAGATTTGATAGGATTGGACCTGTAAAAAGGGTGAGAAACAGCGTTTAACAATTATTGCAAATTCGATTGTAGAAGTGTCAGCTCTCGCAACAACGCAAAAATCTTGTCTGCAATTTATAATTAACTAACAGATAGTCTGCTCGAACATTCTGAAACAATTAAGACGTTAGTCTTGGTTGTCATCACCAATGAAGACAGTTACGCCCCACATCGGGTAAATCTCTGTCAGTGACTTCTGCAGCTCAGTTTAACTCGTGTGTCACCATCCGGAAGTTGTATCATCTGTTCGTGGGGACTAATGACAGCTGTCATCACCAATGAAGTCAGTTACGCCCGACATCGCGTTACTCTCTGTCAGTAACTTCTGCAGATTGGGAACTCAATTTTATCTCATGTTCTACCATCCGGAAGCTGTATCATCGGTTCATGGGGACCAATGACAGCTGTCATCACAAACGAAGACGGTTATAGCTGACGTCGCGTGACTCTCTGTCAGTAACTTCTGCAGGTTTGAAACTCAATTTTATCTCATTTTCCACCATCAGGAAGCTGTATCATCGGTTCGTGGGGACTAATAACAGCTGTCATCACCAATGAAGACAGTTACGCCCGATGTCGCGTGACTCTCTGTCAGTGACTTCTGCAGATCGGGAACTCAATTTTATCTTCTGTCTCACCATCCGGTAGCTGTATCATCGAATCGTGGGGACTAATGACATGGTTGTCATCACCAATGAAGACAGTTACGTCCGAATTCAGGTAACTCTCTGTCAGTGAATTCTACAGATCGGGAGGTCAATTTTATCCCATGTTTGCTTGCGGGGACTAAAAACATGACTACCGTCAAGATGCGGAATACCTGCAAGAAATTGGAGAGAAGAATTATTACCACTGCTTGATTCTTCATAGTGTCTGTTGTGTTCTCGATACTAATTTTAATTTATATCGAAGAAAGAGCTGGTACCAGGTACATGTGTTAGTGAGGAGAATTGGAGGCGGCTTCCAGCTGAGTGTGTGAGCTTATCCTTGAGTATTTTGCTCGTACAAGGAGCCTGGTCTCCAGCTGACCCACTTCCGCCCACGCCCTCGCCAAATATCACCTGAACCATCCGGGTGACCATCCAGCCACAATGGCCATCTGAATGAAAAGACGGCGTAGGAGCATTACAGATGGCCAAACTATGGTTATTCAAATTTAAATCTTGCTTAAAATTAAAACATGGTGAATGAAATGAAAGGAAAATCTAAATTTCTCACTAAATCTATATCGTATGAAATAATTGCATACGTTGTTGCTTCGAACAACTCATTATTGACACAATCAAATCTTGAAATATTTCAGCCTCACTGTGTAGAGTGTCAGTCAACTGTGAGTGCCAGTAATACACATCCGCACGTGACTGACTAGGGGAAAATTAATTCAACCCATTTGACCAATCAGCGGGCAATATAGTTTCTTTATCACGCTGAAAGATTTCTGATTGTGTGACTCTTTGTCACGATAAAGCTCGGCCCCTTTTTCACCTGCTGATATGCATAACGGACCCTTATTAGTCAGACTGGCCGGTGATTGGTTAAGCATCTGTCACGAAAAAGTTTGCCTCTTTCTTTTTCTTTCGGATATGCAAAAGTGGCCTGAACCAGTTACGGTTGATCATCTTTTGATTTAAAATAGCTTTGCACAGTGGGTTGAAATGTTTTATAACTGTGAAACAGGAGAATTATTTTACACCTAAGAAGTGTCATTTGATATTGTATATTACAGCAGTATATTCATATTACTAGTAAGCACATTCAAATATAAGACGATATTTTTTTTCAGACGAATTGTGCCAATAACGTCATTCATTAATATGCCCGATCGGTCCATCAGTGAGGGTAAGGGTCGGTCGCAGAATGTCCACCCTTCAATTTGCCCGGTCTAGGCTACGAAATGTCATTTAATATTGTATATTAAAGCTGTATATTTATATTATAGTTAGCATATTGTAATAAAAGATGGTACAAATGACATTCATTAATATACCCGATCGGTCCGTCAGTGAGGGTAAAGGGTCGGTCGCAGAATGTCTACCCTTTCAATTTGTATATTAAAGCAGTATATTCATATTGTTATACAGCATATACAAATATAAAACGATATATTTTTCAGACGATTTGTGGCACAAACGTCATTCATTAATATGCCCGATCGGTCCGTCAGTGAGGGTAAAAGCCGGTCCCAGAATGTCCACCCTTCCATTTGTATATTACAGCAGTATATTCATATTATTCTACAGCATATTCAAATATAAGACGATATTGTTTCAGACGAATTGTGCTAATAACGACATTCATTAATATATCCGATCGGTCCGTCAGTGAGGGTAAAGGCTGGTCCCAGAATGTCCACCCTTCAATTTGTATATTGCAGCAGTATATTCATATTATTATACAGCATATACAAATATAAGACGATATATTTTTCAGACGATTTGTGGCACAAACGTCATTCATTAATATGCCCGATCGGTGAGGGTAAAGGGCCGGTCCCAGAATGTCCACCCTTCAATTTGTTCGGTCTAGGCCACGAAGTATCATTTGATATTTTATATTACAGAAGTATATTCATATCATAGTTAACATATTCCAATATAAGATGGAACAAACTTCATTCAATAATATATCCCCGGTCGGTGAAGGTCAGTGAAGGTAAAGGTCGGTCCTAGAATTTTCACCCTTCAATTTGTCCGGTCTAGGGCACGAAGTATCATTTTATATTATATATTACAACAGTATTTTAATATTACTAGATAGCATATTCTAATATAAGATGGAACAAACTTCATTCATTAATATGCCCGATCGGTCCGTCAGTGAGGGTAAAGGCCGGTCCCAGAATGTCCACCCTTCAATTTGTCCGGTCTAGGCCACGACACGCTACAATATGATAATGTAACGCTGTGGTTTCGTTTAAAATTAGTGCCTTGTCGCCCGATGCGCCCCCGGGGTGGCTGTGTCGGCTGGCCGCAGTCCATAGGGCGCTATAGTCCCCACCCCCGCCATGCTGCTTTATGTCCCATGCCAGACACACATAATCAAGCACATATCCAGTGATTATCCCATTTACACTTCAGAATGTAAACTATCCGAGCTAATTAGATCGGTCAACACCGGCCTAATTATAATTACCGGACAGCACCGGCGGTATTTGTTCACGTCACGGATCCTGTTTGTTGTCAATATTGACCTTCCACCTTATCGTTGTTATCAGTACTACGTCACGTCAGTCATGTCGGTTTGATTCAGCCCTGATTGACGTGTATGCTCCTTGTTTTTCTTCGATATCGAATAACATTGATTTTCACTATAAGATTAACTATAACTTTATATTACTTTTTAAAGGAAGGAATTTTAAACAACATTTATAAAAATGTATTATCTAAATTTTTTTAATTAGGTAAAATACGATTGTACCATTAAGAAAATAAAGAATCACTAATTGTACACATATTTATTTATTTATTTTTGTTTCAATTTTACATGACAGCTACAGGACATGATACAGCACAAACAAAGTACAAAACCTTCAATTATTCCCAAAACAGCCATCCTAACTAAAATTAATGTACTCTTAATATGAACTTTACATAACAAACTAAACTAAACTAAACTGCTGGCAGTTACACAAATTAATATTTAAATTTCTTTACACAACATAAATAAATGAACTCTATACAATTTAAATAAAAATAACAACTTGCTACATTGTACACATACACTTCTACAATGAACAATAAATTAAATCAAAATAAAAGGTTGCTGCATATCTTTAAAATATTTTCTAAATTATCATTAAAAATATCAAAGTTTAATTGGTTTAAATTAAGAAACCGTAGAGTCTTGTACAAAGGAAAATTATAATGAGAAACTGTTCTACTGTAACTGTTTCTAGGTAAAGCAAATAAATTAAATTCTCTAAATATATGATGTGGTACATGCAAACCTATGTGACTTAACAAATACGAACTATCAGCTTAATTATTAAGTAACTTACATAAAAAACTTATTGAGGCTAGTTTCCTTCTTTTGGACAATTTTTTAATCTCAAACGTTTCCCTTAAATTAGAAGTGGGCATGTCGTAAGGACATACATAATTATGTTGCTTGTAAAATAAAAATTTAAGAAATTTGTTTTGTATTATCTCTAAATTGCTACACTCTAACACATTTATTGAATTCCAGATAATAGAACAATACTCTAATTTACTTCTTATCATAGTTTTATACAAAGTCATAATTTTCTCATTATTGTGAAAATATCTTGAATTTGTTCGTCTGTACAGTAAAACTTTCATAATCACTACCATTAAAATATTATGTGTTTGTAAGGAAAACAGGATTTCGGACATTTGCCATCGTTATATGTTATAGAAGATATAACACAACGTTTCAATGATTTGAATCTATCCTCATCGTCAAGTAAGGAACAGAAAGAAATAAAGTTTCTGTTCATTATTTTTTTCTATTTATTAGTACCTCCCCCACCTGACGAAGAGGATTAATTTCAATCCTAGAAACTTTGTGTCATACTTTTTATAACCCAATCGAAAATCCCGTTGTCCTTTCAACCCTTCCATCGCCAATAACAAACTTTAAACAAATTATTATGTGTTTATTAAACCACAATTTAGCATGATATCTAATCGCTATCCCATAGCTAATTGTTTAATTTGGCTGTCTCTTTCTTGATAATGTTTCAACTGAATACATCAACAGACAACCCAATATATGTGCAATATTTAAAACACTTTTTATGGTATTTCCTAAAGTTTGTGTTTTATAAAGCTTAAATTTAATATAAATAAAATTTTTATGCAAATTCAAAATAAACTTCCAGAAAATTAACCAAATGTATAAATAAAATAGTTCATTAAATACACGATTATCATTTAGTTACATTGTCTAAAAAAAGTGTGTCTTAAATGTCATAAACTTTAATGTGAAAGTTAGGGACATTCGTTAAGTAATCGAGAATAGATTTTAATCTGAATTTTACGTTTAGGAGATTAGTAACTACTCTAATTTATAGAAACCCACGTTTTATTATTGGCAAACTCATTACGCAATTCTTTTGTTCTTTTGTTAACACAAACAATACCACATAACATTGTACTATTAAGATCGGAACCTAAATTATGAAACCTTTTTTAGTTAAAATTCAGAACGGTAGATAGGCGTTTAACACTACCCCAAATAGGCAGTGTAATGAGTAGTAAGAAGTAGATCAGGTCCTCCTCCGTAGACAAATGGTTATGTAGCCTCGACTCTCTAACCGAGAGATCACGGGTTCAAATCCAGGGGAGGTCCAATCATGTACTTTGAACTTTTAAAATAAAAACCAATGCACTTCGAAGCCGGCATAGCTGACACTGAGGCTTAAATGAGATAAAAAAAAAATTTACAGGAATAATATTAAATATAAGATTGCCATGTCAATAATCTCTTAAATGACTGCAAACACAATATAGTATTGGTCTACAAAGATAGCGCAAAGAACAATCTATATCATATTGAACGATCCTTAATCGTTGAAATATAAAATTGACACTATTTATAATTTAATTTAAACGATATTTATATCATTATATATAAATAAAAATGTTATAAGATTTTTGTATGTTTTATAGGAAGCGACATAGACGTTAACAGACTTCTCAGAACTTACGACACCCATCTCGAACTTTGCATCTCGATCTGTAATAACCCAGAGCAGCGATTAAGCCCCAAGTTAAGTTCCAACCAATCCACAATGACATCATCATATGTGAACAGCTCCGCCAACTGTTATTGCCACGATATCTGTTCATCCCAATTCTCATGCATTTAAAACCGTATTAGGCAGATCCATCGGCTGTAGTCATCAAAACTCACCCTCCCCCTTCCCCTTCCAACCCCTCACAACCCCTGCCGTCACGTGATACTACTTTACATTAACTTTAAATGCCTGTTCCAGCCAAGTGCTTGCTTCACTTGTTCGTCGCATTCTGTTTAAACATTCATTGTTATCTCAAATTCTATTTTCAATTTCGGTATTTTCCTTGAGTACAACGCATTTGGCGGGGGGAAAGCATGAAATTCCAAAGAAGAAGTAATGCGTCTCGGTTATTTCACATTCATGCTGATATGGCAGAGCAAGCTCTTTCTTTATACACTTAAAATCGTAAATTGACTTTCTTTTCATGAATCCTTTTCATAAAATAATATTCAATATTGAAAACCCCCTTTCAGATAATCATGCTGTAGTTGTTTTTTTAAGAAAGATTAGCAAGAGACAGATTCCTTGCCAGAATCATTATTGTAAGATCTTTATCGTCAATCATAAGCAAGAAATCATTCCTTCAACTATTTGTTAGCTGAAGGAAGATCTCCATCTTGATAACATATCTTTCTTTAATAACAAGCAGTAATTAAGTAATAGTACCATTATCCTAATAATAAAATGCGAAAGTGTCTTTGTTGTTTGTTTTGCTTTCAGATTCCTTGCTAGAATCATTTACTGGAAAATTTTGTCGTCAATCATAAGCTCGAAATCATTCCTTCAACTATTTGTCGGCTGGAAAAACATCGCCATCTTGATAACAGATCCTTCTTTAATAACAAGCAGTAAATTAAGTAATAATGCTACGACCCTAATAATATTATAAATGCGAAAATGTCTTTGTTGTTTGTTTTATTTTCACGTTCCACTTTTGTTTAAACGGATTGCACTGGAATCAAATTTGGACATTCCTAGGATCCCTAGGATGAACACAGGCCTACTCTTATTTCGTAAATCTTTCCGGTTTACGCCCCACTGGTCTTTATAGCATCAAAAAATCCCATCTTGGTCTCTAAAGTTGTGTAATGTGAATTCAGAACCAGTTTATTGAACCGTTGTGTGTAAACATTGTATTATGACAGCAAAATCATAAGTTTAATAAATTTAACCAATATTTTAAATTTATTTACATTTGTAGAGTGAAAGCATAACAAAAGTAACAACACTTCTTATTTCAACATCGTGGCAGCAATGCAAACTAATTTATTTATTCTGGGTCACAAAGAAATTAGCGAGATCCTAAATGCACTTTTTATGACAGAAAGTCGACGTGGTGCCATCGTATACATTCCTCACTGATAAGATATACGGTTCTTGTATCATGTATTATCTTTAAAGATGGGTGGCAACTGTCATAATGTAAGTATTGAAATGTTGATGTTGATTTTAGTTTTTAATAACAACATCTATACCTATCCAATTTAAATAGTTCTATTTATATTGTTTCTCGGTGCAAAATAGCAACCTCAAACTTTGAGTAGAATATACAATTAATTTGAACTAGAAGTACAAAACCTAAAATAAGAATAACAATTTTGCTTAACCTCTGGTCCTCTTCATCATGAACACTGAACATGATCTGACTATGATCTGACATGATGTGAACATGATATCACTAATTCCCTTTGAAAATTATCATAGGACACTATAGCTTATATCAAAAGTGGACTTCCACTAGACTTGTAAAATAGTTCAAGGGTTCCTGAAATCGTGGGAGCTATTCAATCAAATACACGGAATGTCGCATAAACATTTCGGGCGAAGCAGCCGACATGTGCTAGTGAGCTATATAAGTGTAATACTAAATTTTGTGATTAATGAAGTAATACAGTTCTTTGTACATTTATGAATATAATAATACAGTATGATAAAGAAACTAATGTTATACCTCAGCTCATATTTATAGAATATCCATGACACTTCAAACTGTCGTAAAATAGGAAGTGATGAAGTTATAAGTACATAATTACATAAGTAATAATATTCGTCTTCTTACGAACTCAAAATATATTATTTTTTATCAAAAACTGATAATATTAAAACAATACATTCAGTACGTGGCTAAAAGAACGAGCCACCAGTATGTATCCTTGAAAGTATATTACATTTTCTATTTTCAAAAGAACTTGATTCGTGGTTCGGGATCTATTAAGACAATTTAAGATAATCTAATCACATAAGTGTGACTATAAGGCTCTAAAACCTAACATAGAAGAAGAAATGTGTTAATCATAAGGAATTTCCAGTTGTTTCTCTTCTTTCACAAATCTCTGGAGGTTTAATATGTTATTTGTTACATCAGCATTATTCCGTCAATGTTATTAATGAAATCTTGATCCAACGCATAGGAATTTTTGAAGTAATAAATAATATTCTTCTTCTTGCGAACTCATAATAGATTATTTAAAAAAACTGTTTAAACTAAAACGACACATACAGTAAATAGCGAATGAAAATCCACCATTACTTGCCTTAAAAGTATACCAAACTTTCTATATTTCAAAATAATTTGATTCTTGGTTCGAGATCTCATAAGACTCAAGGTACTCTAATCAAATATGTGTGATTAAAAGGGTCTAAAACATAAAATAAAGAAATAATTGTTAATAGTGTGTAATTTCCAGTTGTCTCTTTCTTTCACAAATATCTGCAAGTTTAATATGTTATTTGTTACATCAGCATTAATAACGTCGATATTCTTCTTAATAAAATCTTGATCCAGCGCATAGGAAGTTTTAAAGTAATAAGTAATATTCTTCTTCTTCAGAACTCAAATTAGATCATTCATTAAAAAAACTGTTTATATTAAAACGATAAATTCAGTACATAGCTCAAGAATCGAGGGCCACTATTATTTATCCTTGAAAGTGTATAAAATATTCTATATTTCTAAAGAACTTGGTTCTAGGTTCGGGATCTATTGAGACAATTTAAGGTAATCTAATCACATAAATTTGATATAAGGCTTAAAACCTAACATAAAGAAAAAAAATGTGAGTGGTAATGATGTGTAATTTCCAATTTTCTCTCTTCTTTCACAAATTTCGGCAGGTTTAATAAGTTATTTGTTACATGAGTATTACTAACGTCGATATTCTTCTTAATCAAATCTTGATCCAACGCATAAGAACGTCTATTCCTAGAACTTTGTTTCCGGGATTTGTCAGAGCGCGGAGGCAAGTTCACATTTGTATTCCTCCCCTGACCAGAGTGGTCTCCAAGTTAATTTGCAGAAGCCTTCAATCTGACTGAATAAATCATATTACGGTGCGGTCCCTCGGCTCGGATTGAAAAATGCACAATTTTCGCTTCCGAATATATCAGCGATAAGGTCCCCTGCGCTTCCGGCCAGGAAACAAATGGTGGCTCGACAGGCCGTTGTTTTTCTGCCGGTCCGCAGCTAATTTGTTTAGAGCTCGTCGACAAATCGTTTGTATCCCTGGAAGAATTGGCGGCCGTCCATTGATCAAATCTGCTGCATTATTTACCCCGGACGAATAATGTCCGGGTCCACCTGGGACACCTCAGGAAATATGGGCAAGTGAATTAAACAATTCGGGGGAGTCATGACAGTAATCTGGTCAAGCCTTACGGTTTAAGGGTAGCCAGCTCTGTTTTGTAAACTTATCTCTTCGTAGGGATGAACACTTTATTGATTGGATGACAGCTTTGTTCACCACCTTGGCCCAATAGGTGTAATGGAGTGTTAAGTATTTTTCAGTTATAGAACGCTTTCTTCAACTCAGTCTTATCAACTATGTTATTAGGTTGTGGTTAGGCTTTAGTACATTTAAAATAAACTATAATACTTACGAAATAATATATTTTGCTTTACCATAAGACCAACTCAAAAATCTATTTTGTGCAAATCATAGTTTCTGCGACACCTGAAAATGAAATAAATATCAAGCATTTACTTAATAATATTTATAAATGTCATATACTAATGATAGGCACCTTTTTGGAAGGAATAGGTGAAGAATCCTATTTGGTAATAGTTATTCCGACTCAATAACAAGAAGTTGGTAAATTTTATAGCAACTGAAATGTTATTAATTTAATTCTCATTGAATTTAGACGTTCTTTTGTCGGAAACCATTCAACATAGAAAAATAAACTTGTTGAAAGTTAGGAAATGTTATATTTAAAACGTTATATTCAACGTGGCCTAAACCTTAAGAGATAACAAAAAATTCCAAATAACTTATTTTTTACAGCACGTCATTTCCTAATTCCAACAAACACTTAGACTTTGACTTCGGCCTACGGTTCAGTTGCTATCACGACGGGAAACTAAACTCTCACGTAAAAAAAACAAAAGTTATTTATTGAAATGCGTTTACCAGCTTAACCAATAGAGATAGGGCAAAAAGTTGATGTACCTTTTTTACAGATGACGTCATTTATAATCGGATGAATTAATTGTATTTGAGCTACAACTAACCGTTCGTTCGGTCACTGTAAGGCTGAAATAATTTTATTAAACGGAAAAATCTCTGGAATTTCAAATGTGCTAGTGTTTTGTGAGTTACCATAAGGGATAGAGCAAAAAGTCACGTGACCTTTGTGTAGTTAATTGTATTCCTGACTAACTTTTTTCATCAGATTTGAGATAGCTGTAACGGTTGACCCGCTATCGGGTTTACAAAAAAGAACCGTCAAGGGTGAAAAATGTAATTTTTTCGAATTTTTTTAAAAGCGTTAAAAATTTCCTATTTTCAGACTTTTCCCGGTGACTTCACGGCAAAAGGCATCTGCATATTTCTAGCCGTTTTATAAGAAAGTTATAATTTGTATACGTCAGTGAGTTATACGTTTACTGTAACTGTAACTTACTTTTTAACTTTTTTATTTTCACGATTATTTCGGTCTTTAAATAACTGAGCTGTAACTCTTAATAATTTAACATGCCACCACATTGGAACGTTATGGATTACTAAACTGGCCAATGACTAGAGTGAGAGACCCCCAGTTCTTGCCGATAAACCAATTTTTATTGGATTTACAAGGTATTTAAAAAAAAACCATTCGAGATATAAAACATTGTTTATTGCAAAATATTTAAAATGTCATAAACATCCCAGAACACTTTTTGTTTCTTCGGGAGGTCTGTAAAAAACGTAAAAATTTAAAAACTAGATCAATTTTTTGAGTTTTGACTTTTTTGGGACAGTTATATAACAAAGGTATTTCCAAAATCCGCGTTACATAACAAGTGCTGTCATAAGAACCACCAATAGACTATTTTTTAATTTAAAAACAACCTAATCTTAATGTAATGGGTACGGGGCACTTTCTAACTGATATTACATAATAATCCACATAAAAAATTTAAAATTACTGATTCGACCACCTATAAACAAGAGTATTATACAGGCGTATAGTGGGTTTTGATAATAGTTATAGTTATTATTGATTTGCCTTAATTGTCCAGGATATCCCTTAAGTAAAAAAAAACAAAAAAACAACATAACATCGATTTTTGTTCGTCTAGAACTGCAAAGATCTATATCGCATGTGGGGTATTCAGGGAATGAAACATTGACGATACCTAACTAATATTCGCACTCCTGTTTTTTTTTCTTTTATGTTTCCATGCGTTTTTAAATTATACTTAGGATACTATGCCACCAAGTTTGTTCTTGATATCACTGACATAATGAGCAAACCACACCCGTGAAGTCATGACTAAATACCATATAATCCATTATAATTTTTTCTAAATAAGATGAGCGCCAGAGTTTTAATAGCTAGCTACTACTGTATTTGATTCAACCGTCATAAACTTAATATTTCCCTCTCCATTAATTAATAGTCATTTCAGCCTTCAAATTGTACCGAACATGACTGTGCGAAATTAAAAAAAAGACTTCCAACTTGATGACCTGAAATTCCTTACTTTCTTGCCAGAACATGTCCGTTTCAAAAAAGACTTCCAACTTGATGACCTGAAATTCCTTACTTTCTTACCAGAACATGTCCGTTTCAAAAAAGACTTCCAACTTGATGACCTGAAATTCCTTACTTTCTTACCAGAACATGTCCGTTTCAAAAAAGACTTCCAACTTGATGACCTGAAATTCCTTACTTTCTTACCAGAACATGTCCGTTTCAAAAAAGACTTCCAACTTGATGACCTGAAATTCCTTACTTTCTTACCAGAACATGTCCGTTTCAAAAAAGACTTCCAACTTGATGACCTGAAATTCCTTACTTTCTTACCAGCGCATGTCCGTTTCGACGGTTCTTTACACCGACCGTAAGGTTGTTGACAACCCCTGGCATAATTCGAAAGTTCCCTGGCTAACCACCAAGTTTGAGGTGACTCCAACGACAGATACGTTACGGTACGTCAATGTTTGCGCGAGAACCTCCCCTCCCCTCCACCGTTGAGCTCTTCAACTACTAATTGTGCGTAATTAACAGCTCTGAAGCCTAACTTAGTTTGGGTGACAGCAGCGAACTTGGCGTCGATCCATCTACGATCTTATTGATAGCGCTGACACCCCTTCCCCTCCTTACACCTCCCCATCCTTACTTCCGTAAACTGTGTTATCGCTGGGCCGATCATAACTTGTACATCATAAAATTACGTTAAACGTATATGTAGTTACATATGAGAACATTCTTCTACAGTATCATTACTATACAAAATATAGTTATACTTATATTTAAAAACTAGATCAATTTTTTGAGTTTTGACTTTTTTGGGACAGTTATATAACAAGGTCTAGTTTTTAGACTAAGCTCACCATTAGATATGTAACTATTTATGTAACTAGATATGTAACTAGATAAATATATGTAACTAAATATGTAAATAGATAATATGTAACTATTTCTTGATTGATTTAGTTTCGTTTAGTTCATTAGTTTATTTTTATACAATGACAATTCATTTGTTTATCTTTAGCTATTCTGAAAATTTTTAAACCTTTTTGGAGCTTATAATAAATAAATAAAATTAAAATAAATAGTTTTATATTACTGGGGCAATAGAAAAATTAAATTTTTAAACCTTACTTCTAAATTAATTTATTGATACAGTTCTTATACTAGAAAGTAGAAGTAGAACTAGTAAGTAGAAATTTTTTGGAGATCATTTAGAAGAATCTTGATTATTTAAATTAATTAATATGATGATCTTTTAGGTCGTATTGTAAGAATCGAAACTTGACTTTGCTTTCATAAAAACCGCTTGAATATTTTGAATAATTATTAATTTTTTTCATACCCACCATTTCTTTCTAGAAATTAACAAATTTTGCTTTGATTTAGATCCTGATATCTAATTACAGGTTCCCAAGTAGTACTTCTATGTAGTAAGGGTACATTTGAGCGAGAATATTTACATCCATAAGCTTGTAATCCTTAAAAAACACTGCTTGAATTTTTAATTATATTTATTTGAGTTTGTGTGCTCGATTCAATGTTTAAATTTAGTGTAACAACTAGTTATCTACAGTAAAATATAAGGCACTGTATTTTAAACTGTTACTCATGGATCTGAAGGTTTTCCATTCTTATAGATTTAGTTTCTACAACAGAGTTTGCGTAATGTAAGTTAGTTTTAACCAATTCATGACGCATCGGAATGTTAGGAAACAAATGTCCGATCCAGAATCCAGATGTTATCCAAACACCAACTTTCACTTCCTGCACTATCTTCAGCAGCAAAACACATCCGCATTTGCTGCCCGATTCTCACTCTGAAGATAAATCCTTGTCAAAGTTCTTGCCAAACTACTTTCTCTAGAAGGATCATTCACAAACGGTATTCACACCTCTTCTTCTTCACGTTGTCATTGATCTTGGCAAAGATTATTACAATTTTACAGCTAAATAAGTTTTCCATTAGCCACTAATAATACCATTTTCGGTATTTAATAGTAAATTAGTTGGATGAAAATTCTTGAAGCATTGGAAATATTTTCATTTAATAAGACTAGTGAATTATAACACACATTCCAATATTAATTTAATTTTGCGAGGCCTTTCAGAATCGAGGATTCCATCTTCAGGGAAATTCACAAATGAGTATCATTTTATGATTATTAAAAGAATTTACAAACATAACTCACTTGAATGTCTGGGAAACATTTTACATAAACATAAATCAAGAAAAACCTATTAAATTCAATTCTATTCTCATCACAAAATACAAGAAAACTAAAATGTACTTAGATTTAAATATTTATACTGGCTAACCATTTTTTCCAAGTCCTTTACCATATGTTATTTTTGTCTTATTGTTTAGAAAAATGGAAATATTTCTACATTGAAGATGGAATCTTCGATTCTGAAAGGTCTTCGCAAAATTAAATTAATATTGGAATGTGTGTGTTATAATAATTCACTAGTGATATGAAATAAAAATATCAAATGAAAATAAATATTTACTGTTAAATACAGTCAATTAGTTACAATAAAGAAATAAATAATATATCTTTGGTAGACTAATAGTTTTATTACTGCATTTAACCACTTCATATACAGGCTTACCAAGAATATTTTGTATAATTTCGACAATTTATGAAAAGTAGGATAATTTAAAAAATTAATAAACATAATGAGCATAATGATTTATGTAGACGGTCACACAGGATGTTCGTCGCAAGGCATAGCGAATCCTGCTGTTTTAAAAACACTTTCATCCTTGGTACGTCAGCTCCTGGAGTATGCTAGCCCTATTTGGTCCCTCTACCAGCTCGGTCTGATTAATATGCTTGAAGCTATCCAGAGAAAGTTCTTAAGACTGGTGAGGATGCGTCAGGGACTCCGTTTTGGGAGGTGCCACTTGCTGAACTTCAGGACGAGCTTCTCCTTCCGAATCTTCCGTCAGGAGTCAAGTTTCCGATAAATTATTTTCTTGCAAAATTGATGAACGGCCTGCTCTACCACAATTCTCCTCTCCCACCCAAGTGGATTTCTTAACGACATCAAAGTCACGGCCACTTGATCTCTTCGGCAGGCGTCACTTACAATACTCCTCGCCCAAGTGGATTTCCGAACTACATCAAGGTCTCGATCACTTGATCTCTTCGGCAGGCGTCACTTACAATGCTCCTCTCCCAAATGGATTACCTAACTACATCAATGTCCAGGTTACTTGATATCTTCGGCAGGCGTCACTTGCAATGCTCCTCTCCCGAATGGATTACCTAACTACATCAATGTCCAGGTCACTTTATCTCTTCGGCATGCGTCACTTACAATGCTCCTCTCTCAAATGGATTACCTAACTACATCAATGTCCAGCTTACTTGTTATCTTCGGCAGGCGTCACTTGCAATGCTCCTCTCCCGAATGGATTACCTAACTACATCAATGTCCAGGTTACTTGATATCTTCGGCAGGCGTCACTTACAATGCTTCTCTCCTAAGTGGATTTCCTAACTACATCAATGTCCAAGTCACTTCATCTCTTCAGCAGGCGTCACTTGCAATGCTCCTCTCCCGAACGGATTACCTAACTACATCAATGTCCAGGTCACTTGATCTCTTCGGCATGCGTCACTTACAATGCTCCTCTCCCGAACGGATTACCTAACTACATCAATGTCCAGGTCACTTGATCTCTTCGGCATGCGTCACTTACAATGCTCCTCTCCTAAGTGGATTTCCGAACAACATCAAGGTCTCGGTCACATGATCTCTTCGGCAGGCGTCACTTACAATGCTTGATTTTTTTATGAAATAAATTATTCAAAGGACGTTGCTTCCATTTTCACTCCATGTTATTATATCATGTATTTTTTCAATAAAAAAGGATAAGAACTTCGACTAAGAATATATTAACAATGGTCTAAAATATTTTATTTATTTATAATATATTATTGATTGTGTGTTTTTTTAACTGTCTCGTAATTTGGCCGATTTCAATTAGTTTTAGTAGTTTGCTGTCTTATAAATCTACTAAGTACACATCTTAAAATCGATTATAAACCAGCTTAGCGAAGATCTAGAAACTTTAATTTGTTTTAAAAAAGCTCAGAAATGGATGGCTATGCAGTAATAATAATTGAAATTTATATTAATTCAGATTTTTTATGGCAATAGACTAATTTAATATCAGTAAAGATTAATTCACTATACGTACTTACTCCACCCGGTCTCGAACCCAGGCAGGCCCCTTACTTACCGGATGACCATGCTATTACTACTCCATAGAGCCCTTATTTCTTATGAATCAAATCACAAATATGTTTAATGAATTAAAATAACACATAATCGAAAGACCATATTATCCACCTAAACATCTATTAATATTTTCAGCTGATGCTGCTTATAACTAAATCTTTTTCATCAGTCCAGAAAGGATTTGGGTATTGGTTCAGCTAGTATTTTATACAACAATCAATAAATCATTGTATTACATTTAAACGTGTAATGGCTTCACATTTTTATTATTACCACATCAAATGGTTTTGTAACGTTTTGGCATAAATCTAATATTTTTAACCTATCTCATGAATCTCCAGAATATATTATGTACCTCCCATGCATGGCTTTTAAATGTGATTGAGTCATCTATTGTTTTGTACAAGTTGTTTATAGAAAAACTCTCGATTTGAAAGGACCTGCCTGAGGTAGTGAACGTCGTATTCAAATTACCCGCCTCCTTTTACTTTCTCCCAAACATTTGTCATTCAACGTGTTTAGGTTAGGAGTGCTATTATAATCGAATACATTCTTAAAACTTGTGGTCATCCTACATCCAAGATCTTGAATAATTTTAGATTTTCTGATTAAAAAAGTGTTGAGCTATATCTTGAACCCGTTTGAAAATTCGCGTTGATCAATAAATATCGTATTTCACAAATATTTTTATGATTAAAGTTTCTTCGGTTATGGCTCTAAACTCGAATCAATTATAAATATGTACATTTATTTATAATTATTATTTTTAAATAATTAAATAAAAACTGTACCAAAATACAACGTACTGTCATTTAATCACTTTCGCATTACAGGCTAATTCTAGAAAGTCTATGTTGGTCTACACTACTTTTTAAGTTTCCTAGGAGTTTTATAGAAAATGCAGAAATTTAAGATTCATACTTTCAGTAACAATATTATGATGCAGATTTGACTTAGGTTAACTATTAAAAATAACAATTGTTTCTTAAGATGTGCAAACAAATGAAAGTTTCCAAAGTGTTTTCCTAGTCAGATACTTCTCTAGTCCATAAAAGTGGGATCAGTATTAAAAGCCCTCTTCCAAAAGTTTTCTTTTTAAATAAACATTTTTTTTCATCTAAACCGGTTCAGTAGTTACGCATAAATCGATGGGCGTACATAAAAAAGGAACATAGAAACAGATTGATTTTTATAAACTCTTCATTATTGAAGTCGGTTAAGAATAGTATTCAGGTTCCACTTTTTTAGAGATAAATTCCACAGCATTACATCAGCAAAACTGAAACCCGTACATGGATGTATTCAGTAGAGTTAGTGTAATGAAGTATCAAATTTAAAACACTAAACATTCTGTTGTTTTGATTTAGTGAATACCATAGAAACCGATTTTCTTCTAATCTTCCAAATTGCAACACACAGTAAAGTTATAAAAAAATACCTACCATTATTAGATTACAAGTTTTCGTCCCGCGAACCTCCAACGAAACTTTATCTTTGAATAGTACAGTATTCAATAGTATACATTCAATAGTACATCCCTATTTAATAGTACAGTTTCAATCTCTTTATGCCAATGGCGCAGTGTAGCGGGTACAACGGTTATCGCAAGATAACCGGATCAAGCAACGTCGAGCGTGGCTGCTGCTTGGATGGGAAAACCGCCGAGTGATCCTGTCCTTGCAAGCAGCCCGCCTGCCCGGCCATTGGTGGTGGTGGTGGTTCGGAAGTCACCTTTAAGCCGTTGGTCCCAAGGATAAGTGTTAGAGAGGACTTCTCAGCCCAAACTTCACGTGGTAAAATAAGACATTATTTTAAAAACGTAAGGAAATGCCTAAGTCTTAAAAGTGAAATCTGCGATGAACATTGAGGTAAATCGGCAACGGTGGTAGTAGTAGTAGAGATGGACCGGGATGCAAGGATTGTATTATGCTCACTCATCGAATATACATTAGGCTGATTGGATGACGAGAGAGAGAGCGCGAACTGACGTCCCATCACTGATTCAATAATATTTCTTAAAACTGGAGCCCCTAAGCGCTAATCAATCTAATAAAATCCATCAATTCCCGGGACTCCGTCATTCGATTGACGCAAATTGGCGTGCCACCACTAACGACCTGCCCCCGTCACCCCCCTGCACCAACCCTCCTCTCACCACCTGATTAACCTGTACAACTCTGGTGAACACTTCAAGAAACACCCTTCATCGGTTGGTTACAGGCTGGGATCGGAAAATCGAGCCAATTCAAATATTTGTTGTGTTTCCACCGTTAATTAAGCCTTGCATTCTTTTATTTGTTACAGATAGATTAGTTCTAATTTCTTACGTCATTTAATCATTTAAAAAAAATTAGTGCTATTTAATTGTTTTTGCTGTATTTTATGTGAAACCTTAGTTGGAACACGTTATGGTTGGATTTATTTACTGAAATAAGTAATTTGAAATAGCCATATAAAAACCTATATCAATTATTTTTATACACATCTTAGTGAAGTACCAAAAATACACACAGAATTCCGCAATCTTAAATTATATATTTACACAATTTTGTACAGATCAATGAATCACTAGTTTATCTCACTAAGTTTTACTCACACGCATTTATTCAAATTTTTATATCCGTTTATAACAAATAAGTTATCAGAAAATGATGCAGAAAAGTTGTTTTACATCATCCAGCAGGTCAAAGAAAATTCTACTAGCCAAATAGGTATAGGCTTCAATGACGCTCAGCCAAATCTCATGGATCAACATGCACCAACATAAAACTTAACCTTGTCTATGTAGAAATGAAGTTTCGTGCGTAGTTAAAAATCTACGGGGGATTATCTCGAGATATTGTACGGATATTTAGGCACTGTCATATGATTTTACTCAGTTTTTTCACAAATTTATTTTTGTTACTCTGTATGATAATGGTCTATTTTTCAATACTACTGAGATCTGCGAGAGTCTAAACATTTTTATATTTTATAAAAGAGTGTTAAGTTCCGTAACGGAAGAACCACAGCACTTACCCGAGGTTTCGCACGCAACCTCATAGGCTTTGCACTACGAGCACTTCTGGATCGAGTGAATTTTATTTCAGACGAAACTGTTGAGTTTTCTTTTTTGTCACGATCAAGATAATCTGTCAAAAAGTGTATATACATTTCGCAATAAGAATAGGCCTATATTTTAAGCAGGGACCCTAATATTTCCTTGTAAAATTGTATTACAATCCGTTGAACAGTGTGTGCGTGAAACCATAGCAAAGAAAGAAACACACTTCCGCATTTATAGTATTATTTGGATAATTACTGGACTAGAATTATGACAATAGTGATAATATATTGTGTGGAGCCACAACGATTTGTGATTATTAAAAGTTATGAAAGTAGGTGTATGAGGAGCATTGAACCAAGAATGATAACGATACCGATGACACGTGTGGAGCCACAACGATTTTGGATGACTAGAAGTTATAAAATGGGTGTATGAGGAGCATTGAACCAAGAATGATGACGATACCGATGATATATGTGGAGCCACATTGATTTGAGATGACTAAATTTTATGAAATAGGTGTATGAGGAGCATTGAACCAAGAATGATGACGATACCGATGGTGTGGAGTCACAACGATTTCGTTATTGGGTGTATGAGGAGCATTGATAGCAAAACAATGAGGAGCATTGAACCGATGACGATACCGATGATATGTGTGGAACCACATCGGATTTGAGATGACTAAAAGTTATGAAGTAGGTGTATGAGGAACATTGAACCAAGAATGATGACTATACCTATGACATATGTGTCATCCTAGGCAAGTAATAAAATAATAATCGGATGTTTTACAATTTCTATCTGTATTATTCCACTTACTTCATATTTAGTGCTTTAATTCCTATAATTGTCGACATTGGACTCTCAGATACCGAAGTGAGACGCAGTCCAAACGTTGCCATATTAATAATAAATCGCAGTAAACAGTTTACGGACCTGTGAACACGGTGAGGCGAGCGCTCCGCTTTGTTGTAAATCGCGGTTAGACGCGGACGTTTATTGTGAGCAAGTATTGAATGCGTGATCCTGTAATAATTCAGTTGTCTGTTCAACTCGAGCCCCGCGGGTTCTGGTGGATCCTTTCAGGATTTCTCCAGAGGCTCGACCTCCGAGTGCCTTTCATTAACAGTATTAACGTACGCGCTCTCCGCATAAATAGAGCCCCCCGGAGACCCCCGACATAATGTGTATCTGTATGTCAAACCGCGACAAAACTCGACTCCCGAGAGGCTCTCTCACTGCTTTCTCTCGCTCGATAGTGTTCATCATTCAACTCGTGTTGGTGTGCCAATAAAATCAGCGCGATTTATTGTCCGATTTCGCCTCAGTGTAGTTTGTGTTTCGCTCATACCATATTGGTATCGCGCATAATGGCGTATTGGTTATATAGACGTGTGTTTCCTTTCTGGTGCATGTTATTTGTTTCGCGGTTTTGAGGTAAATGGAAATTGCAATTTCCAGCGAATACGAAGGATGAATTCCTCCGTTATCTATTGTATAATCCGTCTGTCTTTATTATCTGTGCTAGGGTGTCTGCTAAGGTGGCTCGAAAAAGAATTAAGTAACTGATCTGCATGCCATATTACTGGATGGATGCTATTTTAAATGTGGATTATATGTTACATGCATTCAAAAACACGGCATGGCAATAAACACGTTTAAAATGAAGGGCAGGGCCAGAGCCCCAAGATGAAAACAATGATCGAAAATACTGTATAACAAAGATTTGATATAGAAGAGTAGTTTATACAACTCGATATTCTGATCCCAACTTTATGGGATGATCCAAAAGTCAAAACTAGATTTCAAACAAATATAGGCAAAAAGGGGTGATAGCCAAACGGTGCATCAAAAACTTTCTCTGGGTTTCTTATTTTTAAATTTAACTCACATTGATTTGGAATGGCTATTTTACTGCTTATTTCTTAATCAAAATTTTAGTTTTCATCCAGCTTTCTTCATCTTCAGGTTGACTGATGAGGTTAAAGTTACTTTTAATTTTGCTGCAATTCGGATTGACACTTATTTATAAATTATTTTTTAGAATAATTGTTCTATGTTTAAATTATTTTGAAACATCATACGTCAATAACAAAATAACACCCTCGACAATTCCTACAAAAATAATTGTATATTTATTTAGAAAAAATTTAAACTCAATACGACATTATGCTATTACAGATAAAAATGGACTCTTCCTCTTGTGGCTATGATTTCAGGATAAATGTAAACCATTCTTCACGAACAGTCTTATCTTAAAAATATCTTTTACTTACTTTTAGTACATGACTCCATTTACAAAAGGAGCAACTTGTAGAGAAAAAAACAAAATTGAAGAAAACTTTCAGGTATATGCCTGAGTATTGTACATACAGCTTTGTCTGTTTTCAAATTTGATTTTAGGCAAGTCCATCAGCATATAGTGATTAGTTTTTGTACATTTATCAGGGCTTTTGACACCTGAAGAGGATTCTAAATTCCAATTCGAAACGTAGTGTTTTATCTTATAAAATCTATAACTATAGAGAATGACAAAAGCTGTAACCATTTCATCAGAAATGATTCTTTGGGCCAATCAAGTTTAATAGTACATAAGTTGACTTATGGTCCAATCAATGTTACGTTTCGAAAGTTATTTTTAAATTTAAAAACTATATCCTTACAAAGTGTTATAAAATACTCATTTCAACTAATCATGAATAGTTAGACATTGCAAAGTAGTGAATTTAGGTAATTTTTTAATCTGGTTCAGACAAAGACGGCTGAATATGAAGAAATTACAACATAGGCCTCAAGGAAGTAACATTTTTATTAATTTATGAATTTTAAATTAAATATAATTTAAGGAATAACGGGTTGTGAGAAATATATATATATTATTCCCTCCAGTCATCTTTCATGTACATACAATAAAATATTCACATAAAAACCCTTCAACAATTTTTCGGCCCTGATTATAAGATGTCCTAAATATCTGCTTTATATCCCTAGTAGTCCTCGTCGAGTAATAAAAAATATTTATTTTTCTGTCCTCAAAATATTAATTTGGGGTTTTTTTAATTTTAACAATTCCACCCGGAAATTGGTTGCTTCACCTTCAAAAACACATTAACGCATAAACCGATGGTTCCAAGAGGTAAAACTCAACACCCTTTCATTTATATCCTCGGTTACATATATCGCATCTTTTCCAAATTGTAATTTATGGGGAGAAGTCCACAGTTTGGGTAAATATCTTCATGTATTAAGTAGTTTTAAGAAAATTAATTCCATATTTAAATTTAACCGGTTTTACTATTGTGTTTTCAAAGGTGTAGAAAATACAGTTTATTCATATCAAAAGTTATTTTTCTATTATGGCCAGACATTTAGACACAGTACACTATATGTAACAAATCCTTTCACATTGTTTTACTAGGGCTTTGTTTAAAAACGCGTACCGCGTGACAAAAGTTTACATCTGAAAATGTTGAGATTCCAAACTGAGATATCCAGTATTGGCACACCCTATACTCCAAATCCGATTAAACTAATGAGGTACTCTAGTGTACGGTATAGTACCAGATATAGTGTATGTGTGGAATCTAGCTTTCAGATCATTTACTAATTTATAAGGCCTTGTAACTTTATCGACACGCACAAACAGGTTTACTACGTACCGAATGCTTCTCAGGATTTTCTAAACCACTCGAAACCAAGTTTTTCACAGACTTTTTACGTCTGTCCTTGTATCACTCAGTTACAGTCACTTGTGCAGCTGTGAACCTTAACCCACATGAATACGGGTTTCCAGCTTTACTCCAAATCGATGATTTCGACACAACCATATAGGCCTACTCAACGCATTATCATCTCATTTTGTATTTGTTTGGTTTCTCCTTTTGATACCACAGGTTACAAATTCGATTATATGAAAATTAATTTTCTGGTAAACCCGTGTAGGCTATTTGGAAAAATATTATTTTTTGTTTAAAATTATTCGCACGCAAATTATATTTTAGCTACATATTTCTCACAAACTGTTCTGATCTCGAACACTTTAGAATTTTCTAATGAGTTTTACAACGTTCCATACATACATGAGTTCCTATTATACATTGTTTTAAATATACCGATTTATTATGTTGCAAGTAATAAATACACATTGTACTGTGCAGTGCTTATATGTTTGCAGTTAAACGTAGAATCATTAGAAATCATAGAGTTTTGTTTTTAATCTTACAATGTTGTGAGTAGTCTAAACAAATTTTAATTATTTTTAGACTATATATAATTAAATCTTGTGAAATTATTTTATTATCATCAAAGATTTCTATGTTATAACACATTAAACTTAATAAATAATAAAATGTTAGGAAACAAACACATCTGTGAAACCAGTAGTGTAGTGTAGTTTAGACCGTAGTGTAGCTGCAGCACATAGTACTCTTAGGCAAGATACAATTCTGTTGTCCATCACGATGGATATAAATAAAATCAACAGGATACAGAATTATATTTTAATTCCTTAATTTAAAAAAAAAAAGAATTGGGTCCCAACAAACTACGATTTATTCGCCAAAGTGTCCATAGAAGCCTTTCTAATATTTGTGGGAAACTGTTTGGAAAGAGTAGAATCAAATACAATTGTCACAGTGTCATATTTTGTTTTATGGCCAGTAAGACCTAAGAACCAGTTAAGAATTAGTTAGTTACAAATAAGAAGTTCTTTATTAATGACTTCAACATCACGAGTTGTTTTGGTGTTGGTATAGTCCAAGAACTTTTTGATACTGTTATATGCCCTGAGCTCAATCATCTATTATTATAAACTATCGTCCATAGCATGTTTAGCAATATTTGTAAGAACTGCATGAGAGGTCAGGAAAGATTGGTACAGTAAACACTCTTATCTTGCTAAATTCCTTAGTAATTACTGAAGCGGCCTTAGCACCTTCAAGGTGGCAACTAATTATGCCGACAACTCGTATGTTGCCTTAGGCTTGCATCAATCTGTACCGTCCAGTCTAGGAACCTTCCTGTACTATAGCCGACAAGGGATTTATTAGTGAGTTACAACAAGTAGTGAATTATTGATTGAATACATTGATTTCTTTCTTGACTAGCCTTTTGAACTTTCACGTGTTCACCCTGACGCTTTGCCCCCCTTTCCCCGATCGTGTTCAGAAGACCTGAATCCATATTAGACAGCTCATAAGCGGGGTCTTGCCATGTTTGGCGTCTGCAGCAGAACTTGTCACTTTTTCACCAACATTCTTCGGTAAATGTTCGACTCGCCTTGAAACTAGTTGTCTGTGTTATTGTAAAAAGTTATTATTAATGTGACCATGTTACTGTACAGTCTGACATTTAGAGTGTTTCCAAAGGAAATATTAATATATTTCAGCAAATTTTTTTTATAAACAAATATCAAGAATAATCAAGATTTTGAAATTGGTCATAATATATATACAAGACAAGACGTGAATATTAAATCATCAACAACATTGTAAATGTTTAAAACTTTAAACCAGCGTAATTGTTTAAAGAGTGAACCTTGTCAGGTCGGATTTTCGCCATTGTATTTTCTAAATAAAAACTTTTATTTTATATACTACTAGACATATGGTCTCATTTAAGATTTCCTTCTGACTCCCTGCGGATCATCCCTCTGACATAACAAAAAATGGTAGTTACTTCTAAAAGTAGATTCGTTGGTGTAGTAATCATGTGCCAATTTTTATTGCTTTACCTGTAATCGTTCGGGAATTATCAAGGCCATGTGTTTATATATATATAAATTTCACAAGTTGGTTAAAAATTTAAAAACTAATCAAATTAAATAAACTTTGACAAATCATGCACTTAGTAAAACGTGAAACTCAGCAAGTATATTTAAAACCAAAAGGGGTTATAATTTTTATTACTTTTTGATACAAACCCATTCATAAATATCCAAAATTGGTGTTGGTAATACACATTTTGACTAATTACAATTCTAGAACTTGTATAGCAGGTTACATAGGGAAATAACTATCTGGTATATAAATAATACACAAAAACATAAATTGAAGTTTCATAAATACAGGAAACATCTGTCATATATGTAACGTCAAATTTCATCATAATCTTCTACTACGTATTTTATAAATGTGGAAGTTTGTGGAAGGTTGTGTTTTCTTCTTTCAACCAAACACTATTGAACCGATAGAGTGAACTTTTATATTAATTTATTTATATTGTGTACACTAATTTGTCTATAAATACACTTAGTACCCCAACTCACTGGTATTTAAATATGCCATGTCCTAGTGCGAGAAATAATAAAATAAGGAGAGATGCTGAATTATCTGTCTTCACTTTAAAATCCTGAAAGTAAAACAGTTCTTGCTTCAACCCACTGCATGACTATCGTTGTGCATAGAGTTGTCACATGAAGTACTTTATATTGGCATATTTTAAGTACGTGTTTATGCATTACGTTTTCTTCACCTGTAGAAAAGAGGGTATATTTCTTGAAACGTATTAAGGATTGTCCGAAATCCAATTAATTATGCTTTCCAAATTGCTTGAGAGTTAAGTTACTTGATGACCATTTTAAATGCAGATAATAAAATAATCTTTAATTCTGTATTATTTTCGTACTGAATTACCTTTGTACACCTATACATACCTTCTTGTATTAGGACATGGAAGTATTACATTCGATATAAGTTCGGTCATATTTTAAAATATTTGTACATCAGATTTGCAACATTACTGAACACATATTCTGGCCTTCTTTTTATTGATTTTTAAAATGTTGTTTGTCATTGAGTATTTTAACAAACAAAATTAAAAAATCTGTGAAATTAACACGATACAAATATTTGACCGAACTGAAATGTTCCGTAAATAATATTGACGGAAGTAAAAATAAAAAACCATGTTCATTCAGAATTGACAATGTCGAAAGGCCTCGTAAAATAAATTTAAAACTTTTCAACAGTTTTGTATTTTCTTTACCGCTATAATGTTTAAATATGTTTACCAAAAAATTGTGTAAAACATACAAATTTGTTTAGGAGATATAATTACAACTTTGATAAAATAATACTAGACGAAAAAAAATAAGCTTAAAGAAAACTTACAAAAATAATTTAATATACTTGAAACATTACTGGATACTTTTACACAATAACAAAATTATCATTTATCACTATACAATACACATAGTAAAAAATATGTATACACATTTTGAATTACTGTATTTAGTGTAGTAGGAAACATGTTTATACAGATATATGCCACCAGTGTTGTTTCAAAGTTTACAACTTTTAAACTAATGTTTAAAAACAAGCATTGTAAATCACTTTTACTGCTTTATTTGCATAGTACGGTCAAATTTCAGAGTGGATGTCCTCAAGATAAAGCACAACATACTGTTAGACGTGGTAAATTTACGGACCACTGTTCAACTGTGATTGGGTTACCGTTACCTCGGTACATACATGTGCATATTAATTTTGAAATTGATTTTAAATGTTATATGCTTTAAATAAATCGTAAAATAATTTTACTGTAGTTAATTGCTTAAAACACTGCAGTTGTTACACTTTATCTCGGAGCCAATTAACAAAGGGCTTGTCTGTATTGTTTTTATTTAATAAAATATCTGATTTCTTTATCTTATTTATTACCTTTTAAAATTATAAATTAAATACAAATAAATTTCTTGGCCGATGTCTAAATTAAAATTTTGTAAAAGTTTTATCTGCAGAATTTTCTTGATCCACTCCACCTTGTGTACATATTTGTTACCTTTTCTGTGCACTAAAACCCTATCAACATTGATTGTGTTCAAACTCAATCTTACAACGTATACTCAAACATAAAATTCCACAGAAAATATATATTTTAAGACCGTTATTTAGATTAAAAGCATTTAAGTTCAACCTCTTCAACCACGGATTAAATTCAAAAATGCTGTATTTATTTGAAAATTATTCTTTTAATCATTTCCTCATATAGGTTTTCAGCCAACTTCTATGATGTTTCAAAAAGTGTATACATTTTGTTGAAACACTCCTTATATACTACATTATATATTATTATGTAAACAAGTAGTTTTTTAGAATTTGTGCACTGCCGTTCAAAGAAACTTCTGTTATATACAACAATTAGTACAAGAACTGCTGAAACAATGTGAAATACAAAATACAAGCAGTCACTATAGATTCAAATTCAATCTGGACACTCAATATTTGTACATTGCATAATTTATTAACTATCAAGTAAAACAGTAATGCACAATAACAAGTAATACTCTATGAAAGTTAACTAGTAAGTAAAGCGTCATCAGTAATTGAGCATCATCACAAGTCATCAAACCAACATAACAGCTAAAATCGTCTTTTTTTGCTTAAAATGTGACAATATTACACTTTATACGTACAAGTACATAAAATTATATAACAAGTGTTTTAAAGACCTCTCCTCCATCACTGGTATTTTTGCCCTTTCTAGGGGTTTAGCACTAATATCCATGTAATATCCATGGCGTTTGTTTATTTGTAAATTTACCGCTTCAAAATATTGAATAGTGATGGCTATCGACTGAAACACCTCTAAAACCAAAAATACGAAAAAATCGCTCTCCAGTCACCAAAGTTATAGTAATTCTATGGAATTACTAATTTACTCTCATAGGTGAATAGCAAACTACAAGCTTTCAAATGAATAATGTATTACGCATTTTAACTCCAAGAAATCATGATTTGGCTTAATATTTCATGATTCTCGTACAAAATATGGGGGTTCGAAAAATTTGCGATTTTACTATAGAATAACACAATAATGGTTTCCTAGAAATTTGGTCATTAAATGCAAATGAAAGCTTTCGTTTCCACTGGTTTTTTAACTAAAAATCTTGGTTTACAATATCTTTTTATTTTACAAGTTCACAAGAGTTTTTAATTTTCGAAGCGGCAAAATCAACATAATTTTAGAACTATTGATAAAACCTAACTTAAACTTATGTTTAGAATTCACCAACTTTTATCTTACTGATTAGAGGAATTGATATATGTTCTAATAGAGAACATAGTCTAATTTTAGTTACTACTAACATAATTTAGTTAGGTATATTTTGTACACAAAATGATCATTGACCAGCTTGGTACGTCATTTTCTTTCATTATGGCGGTCATTAATCGATCTTCAGTACAATAATCAGTACTGAAGATCGATTATTTGCCAAACTTCTGGAAGGCTCTCGTCTTACTCAGCTCAACAAGAATAACAGGGGATTACACAGTTAGAAATAATCAGAACTGTGTTATTTATGGACCTATAAAAATACAATATTTCCGGAATGCATATGAAATGCCCTAGAATGTTTTTAATATACAATTATTTTGTATTTCGAATCGGTTACGACACATTATATAATTAATATAATGTGTCGTAACCCATAATGTGTACATAATAATTACATGTACAGCCCATAAGTATATTTCGATCACCTAGAACCGGTAAAAACAATGCTGTAAATTGAGACTTTGTTACAATTTTATCATATCCAAGATCTTTGGTGCACACTCATTTAAGTATGACGTCCGTTCAAACTTCAGAAAAAAATCAAAGATAATCTGGAATGCCTTTACTTTTCTCAAACTTTTTTGTAAACTATTTGTTTACAGTTTTTCTTTACACTGAGTATATGTAAATCCCAAAAGAAATAAACTAATAATATTTAAACTGTCTCGAAATCTCTTGACTGATTCTAAAAAACAATTTTTTCCACTTATTGGAATATTTTAGGTTAGTAATACATTAAGTTGAATAATGTGTATACTTATATTTTTCTGTGCTGCCAATATCAATTTTCAAATTCTTTATTACGTGTAGTAATAATGATTATTATTATCACTATAAAAGGCTAAATATCTAAAGTTATTTTAAAACTTCCGACATTAGTATTTCGCAACAAAATTATCAAAGCGATAACAGACCGGTTTAGGGCTGTCTGAGTTAGAGATAGCGCAGGTTCGAATCCTGTCTGTGACCATTACACTATTATCAGTACTGTCGATCTTATACATTATCGGCTCTCCCTCTTATTCTTTCTGATAAGATACTCGCATAGGCCAGTGGCCCATGAGGACGAGCAGAATAAGGCTGAAAAGGGGATGGATATTTCCTTAAGAAATTGTATAATTAAAATACAAAATTGAAAAAATTATGGTGATGGAGAGAATACTTTTAGATTTGGCACACTAATGTGTTTGGTTTCAATTTATGAATCTAAGCACTTCCTAATAATTATAAATATTAACAGTTGTGTTATTTGGTAAAGCGCTAAGAATATAATCAAACCATTTAAACTAGTACTACAAACCTTGGACTTGACTCATGGACAACCTTTCCATCACTATGAACCACATTCTTGCTACTATTTAAATACTGTTTTTCAAATTAAAAGTAACACAGCTCGAAAATACTAGAGTATATATCACTTTAAATAACTTAATACTAAATTATCTCTACTTATCAGCGTTGCTATTTACTGTCATTTCAAAAGAATCGGGTTATTTGAAGAATCTTTGGGACAACCACATTTCTTTGATCAAGTCCGAGCCTTTTTCCGCGATCATGTAGGCCGTGGCCATGGTATGTCCTCCAGTAATGACCGGCATTACGGAGGTATCGATGACTCTCAGACCAGAGACCCCGTACACCCTGAGGGAGGGATCGACCACCGCCCCGGGGTCGGTGGAGGGCCCCATTTTGTTCGTGCAGCACTGATGGTGCAGCTGGGTGGTGATGTAGCGGGCGGAACATCCCCAGTAGTCCAGAGAGCCGAAGGGAAACTGAGCGCAACCGGGAATCGGGACATCGTGCAGCTTAGAGCCAAACTTCTGGAAGGCTCTCGTCTTACTCAGCTCAACAACCGTTTGGAGAGCTTCAGCCATCACATCTACGTCGATCTTCTCTGTGAGGAAGTTCGCGATGATCTTCGGTGGTTTCAGGGGATTTGTACTTGCTAGTCGCACGAATCCTGTGCTCTTCGGGTATAGCAGCATGGGCCAAACAGTCCACGCGTCTTTCCCACCCACATCTTTCCAGACCGCATTGTAAAGATCGTCCGTGATTTCCATTGTCTTCCTGAGTGACGAACCGCTGTCGAGAGCTAGAGAAGCTGGTACGAATATGTACTCTATGTCGGGAAAGTTAGAGCTGTTAGCGTACTTGGTCTTTATGTAGCCTAATGCTTCGCAACCCAGCATTGTGAAGGGTCCTCTCCCTCTGCTCAAATACTCCAAAGCAAAGGTTGTGGCGTTTCCTAGAAGCCTGCTAACTATCAGTCCTACTCCCTCGTTGACGAGGAAGGTCAGACCGGCCATGCTGATGTGTTCTTGCAGATTGTTACCCACTGGAAGATCGGCCATCACTGGAATCCCCATCTGGGTCAGGTGATCTCTGGGTCCAATGCCTGAGAGCATCATCAATTGCGGGGAATTGAAAGCACCAGCTGATAGAATCACTTCTTTCCTAGCCAAAACCACTCTTTTCCTTCCGTTCTTGATGAATTCCACACCGTACGCCCTCTTCGTGTTGGGATCGATCAGGATTCTCGTCACGTGCGCTTGGGTAGCCACATGGAAGTTCTTTCTGTTCTTGATCGGATGCAAAAATGTCCTGGACGCTCCATTTCTTCGACCTTTGTACATCGTGGCTTGAATGGGGGAAAACCCAATCGGAGTAGCGGGGTCGTGGTAGTCTATAAAATCATAACCTAGTTCTCGCCCTGCTTCCATGAATGCATCCCGAAGAGGAGTTTTGTACGGGGAGTAGTCCACGTTTAAATACCCAGAGTGCCCGTGGTATGGAGAGTTCTGCAACCTAGGTATGGCGACCTTTTCTGATTTTAAGAAGTACGGAAGCACATCGGCGTAGCTCCAGCCAGGATTTCCCAACGAGGCCCATCTGTCATAGTCACCGGTGTTGCCTCTAGTGTATATCAGAGCGTTGATGATGGTGCCTCCCCCCATCCCCTTGCCGGCGGGCCACGGGCAGGTCTTGTCCTTGAGACCGAGACAGGCCTCCTTCTGCTGCTCCGTCTGGTACAGCCAGTTGTGCTCCGTCCACCACAAGTACGTGTTGAAGATAGGGACGTCAGTGAACATGCTATCGTCCACCCCGGCCTCCAGCAGCAACACCTTCCAGTCCGGCACTTCCGTGAGGCGGTTGGTCACCACACATCCAGCTGCTCCAGCGCCCACCACGATGAAGTCGTACTCGCTCAGGATGGGTTGGTTGCCCAGAAACCTGTTCTCCCGGAAGGGAAGACCCTGGCGCCGGTACATCCTGAGTAGACCGTCGAACATGCTCAGTTGTCCGCTCACTCCGCCCAGGAGCGCCACGAACCAAACCGACGACATCATCATCCACACGCCTTGTAACCTTTGACATTTTCCCCTTCTCATGGCTCCTTTGGCTTCATCTCTCCTGCTGGAACAAAATATGTTTATTAGACTTCTCCATAACACATAAAATACAGAGCGTAAACTAAACAAAAATCACCTTGCCTTATTAACACTGTAATAGTTATAATTATATACACAAATTTGGAGGTTTTAATTATTCTGAAGATTTATTTTCGGTAATTTCAATAATAAGGTATGAAGGACACCGAAAGGGAAGAATATTTACAACTAAATAAATCCCGTTCATTTATTCAAAACTTGTGTTACAAGTTGTAAGATTATTTTATCCCACAGACTATTCTGTCAAATTTAATCTCATATTATGCAAAATTACGGCAGTTTAAATTTTAGAATTTAAAATTTTTGTTTAAATAACAAGCAGCCTTAAAACTCGAATCAAACTTCTACAATTTATGACCGTTCTATTATTATTTTTCTCAAAACATTTCCCCTCTTTAAATAAAATTATTAAAATACACAATTATTGTTATCGAGACGAAATACAACCATATTTTAAGACTTTT
Source organism: Homalodisca vitripennis (assembly GCF_021130785.1). Classification (NCBI taxonomy): domain Eukaryota; kingdom Metazoa; phylum Arthropoda; class Insecta; order Hemiptera; family Cicadellidae; genus Homalodisca; species Homalodisca vitripennis. Next base: position 227,903,299 of record NC_060207.1, read on the forward strand.
GATTCAACTTTTGGCGCTATTTTATTTAATGTGTTTACTAAAAACGGTTAACGTCATAAGGAAAAAGATTTAAATTTATTGGCTGCGTTCTTATTCAAGGGTATATTACATTCATATAAATCCAATGAACATTTTTATTGAAATGTTTGGGAGGTTAAAACCGAAGCACTTAAATTTAAATGCGGACGCAATAATTTAAGCAATATTTAATGTGGCTGTATATATATTCATCCTCGGCAGGTTTATGAGTATAATCTTTTGCTAACCAGTCAAAGTTGTTTTCAATACTAAATCTGTTTCATTATTCAAGGCTAAAACCCGTAAAAGAGTTTATACGGCTTAACACTTTCACTGCCGACAACGTAATTTGACGTCGCGCAAGGAGTTCTATAGACTGCCGACAACGTCATTTGACGGCGCCGACTTTTACAGTAATAAAAACTCATTTAAACGACTATGAAATTCGGCATTGATAGTCATTCGCTAATTCGATGTTTTTGTTTCTTACTCTATGTATTATAATCTATGAAATGTTGTTGGCAGTCATCTGTAACATCGGAAAAAAAGTGGTTTGTTTACCGCTTCGCGTCGGGCGTCGGCTATTTGTTGTCGTTCTGCTACCGTAGTTCGTCGTCTGCGTCGTTATTGTTTTGCTTGCTATTACGTTTGTTTATGATTGTTTTGTGAGTAAATACAATGAATCGTAACAGTATTGAAGACAATCAAGTTCTAGAAGAGTTACTCAGATGTTCAAGTGACAGTGAAAGTGATGATTTATTCCAAGATGACACAGATAATGATCCCGATTTTACTACTGATGGACTTCTTGGAGATGCAAGTAAGTTTGTTGACATTGTATTTTTACTCAAATAACAAATATAAGCAAATTAGTAATAAAAACATTTATTCTTGTGTTTTGTAAATAATTGGTTTATTACAGAATTTTACAGTTTATTGTTTTATTTTATTTTATTTATTTTTTATTTTTTATTATTCAAGACTTTCCACACTAAAAAAAATATTTCAGCATAAGTAAATTTTAATTGTAAACATGTGTAGCTATAGTGTTAGTAATGACAATTCTAAATACAGAAAAAAATAATAAAAAATATATTATGCTACAGACTAGTACATGGTGATGTTTTTTGGTCAACTTTTTATTTTTTACAAAAAAACGTTATGTTTTTAAGTTTTCAACCAAGACTTTCTGTTTGAAAATATTTATGCATGAGCATCTGTGTAGAAAGAGGAAGAAACTTAGCTTTAAAAAAATGTAAGTCCTATGGTTTTCTTATAATTAGTTAAAAAATTATATATATATTTAAAAATCGTTAAAAATGGGCGGCAGTGTAAGAAAGTTGTCAAAATTAGGAGGCGGCAGTGAAAGTGTTAAACAGGATATTTTAGGAAATAAAAAATCTCAATCATTGCAGTGTCAGGAGGTTTGGTAAAATAGACTTTGTGAAATGGGCCATTTCACAAAGACTCGAAAGTGATCTATTGCAGGGCGAGGTTGTATTTACGCGCAAGACGAAGCTGAGCGTAGAAAATGCTATCGAACCTCGCAATACAACTTTCGAGACGAGTATTGAACGATACTTGTCATTACAATACAAAAAAGGACATAAAATCTTTTAAAAAGTATTTTAAAAACAAAAAAAAAAGTATACGTAAATGACACACAGTAGTGTGTCATTTACGTATGGTAATTATTCTTGCCAATGGCGTAGTGTAGCGAGTACAATGGTTATCGCAAGATAACCGGATCAAGCAACGTCGAGCGTGGCTGCTGCTTGGATAAGTGACCGCTGAGCGATCCTGTCCTTGCAAGCAGCCCGTCTGCCCGGCCATTGGTGGTGGTTCGGAAGTCACCTTTAAGCCCTTGGTCCCCAGGTTAGTTAGAGAGGGCTTCTTAACCCTAAATTCGCATGGTAAAATATGACATCTTTACTTTACTTTTTATAAGGAAACGTAACACTATAATCTATTTTGGTGATAAAATTAGCTGTTAAAACAATAGGACTGTCAAAAAATAACGGAATCACATCGATTTGCTTAAAAATTAAAAAATGTACAGTGCTTCTGTTGGCCAACCCGGGAGGTTCAAATGTTTATACAAGAAAAGAGAAATGTTTACATAGGGAAAGTTATCTTTCGTAGATCTCAGCTGTATTGGAAAGTAGTCCATTGCCAAACAGTACTGAAAATATATTGATTACTTTAATTGCAACCGATTGTTTTATATAGTCACATCAATAAAATACTTACCGTAGTAAATTGTATAATCTCTACTCGTCCTGCACAGTTCGTTTTCAGGCATTAAGATAATATATTGACCACTCTGGTCTATCTCAAGAATCTGGACAAATACTTTAATTTACAATGTTTTCTTCAGAATTATCTGACTTTTTGGGGGTAATTGTTTCAAAAAGTATGTGCCAAACCTCCCACAGAAACACGAATTCGTGATCGCTTTAGTGAAAACATTAGAACAACTAGTTTGTATAATGCGGATAAAAACGTATATTTTTGAATATTTTCAAGCTACTGAACTAATTTGTATTAAATAACTCTTCTAATTCAGATACAGATTTTCACATTCTTAACTGCCCTCACTAACAATGAAACGATATACGAGTGTAAGATACGTTAATATACAGCCTTTAGTTTTCAAAAAAATTACAAATTATTCATGATTTAAATTATTGAACTTTTGATTAGATATGTTATTACGAGTTGAAATAAAGACTATTATGAATATATATTCAAGTTAGAAGTATAAACAGCTGATTATAAACAAAAACATAATTATTTGAGATCTCCTTTAGTGATTACACTCTAGGCCTATATTTATCACGCAACGTTGATCCTGCAAGCTGATAAGTTTCCGGTTCTATTACGAGATCCGCTAGAATAGAAGATTAGAAATAATTGTAAAGAAGGATGTTGGTGAATTTTTAGTTTAGGAAATTACCACTAATTTGCAGTTATTTTCCGAATAGACTCAATTATGAAGCGAATTGGCCGACAGATAAACCACATGTTCTTTAATTACGTTGATTGTTCAAGGTCAGTATTAAATATCGTCGTGATTCGTGACGCGTTATGTCAAGGCTCTATGGTACTAGTTATTAATGCAGTACAGGTACTGCAAAAGTGTGGTAATTGAAACTATATAAGTGCTCGTAAACATTTATGTACATCGCCTTTTCTTGTACAGTATATAACATGGCAGGCATATTCTAAGCACAATACAAAACAACTAACCGTTTCAATTAACCCAGCAGGGATCACTTCCTGGCTGGTTTATACCTTCCAGTTGAATCCACCACTGGGCACAGCAAAAACCGATGTGTCACTTCAATCTGGGCAACCTTATGGTTGTCCAGGAGCGGCACATCACTAACCGCAAATGTCGAATTCTGGGGTTCATTCGATAGGTCTAGTCTACTGTGGGAGATGACTGTTGGAGTTGGAGGGGTTTGTTCCCTAACCTCAGAGGTTCTTGCTAACCTCAACAAGTGTGTGCCACCCCCTGCCTGCTTTGACTGGAGAGGCTGGTTCAGAGCTGGCCTACCCTTCTTCCGGGGAGACATGACTTTGAGATGTAGTGCCCTAATTCTTCCTCATGGACCTCGATAGGAGGCGGCCCCTACTCCCTAACCTTACCCATCCTGAATATCCTGTCACTCCGGAAGCAACGCAAAGGTTCTTACAGGACTAAGTGCAATTTATAAGCTTCTTGTCCTAAGAGAACAGAAAAACCGTTTCAATTTAATGTGGAAACGACAGCACTGTCAGGTACATTTATAATACAGTGTGTCCACACAGTCATGTCTCACTTTCAAGTAACTTCATTTAAAAAAGTATATAGATTACAGCACAAGAAAGAGATTGACATAAGATTAAAGAGTAATGGAAACAGGATTGTTCCGGACATTTGCCATCGTTCAGTAATACAAAAAAATCAGTAAAACTACGTTTCGAGACCTGCAATCTGATCTCTTCTTCAGGTAAATAACTAATCTAAGACATAATTACAAACTTGGTTAAAATCAAATCACCAAATCAGACCAGTAAAGGTAGTCAGTCGTAGGTGGTTGGTCGATGAATACAGATCTATTTTGACCTGTATTCTGTAGTTCGGTTTTAATAACTAGTGTTGTGTTTTGTTTTTTATTAAGCGAATGCTAGTGTGTAGAGTTAGTGAAGTTGTCATACAACATGGTGATTGTGATTCCGGGAAGTCAGGATTAGTTAGATTTATCGATGCAGGTTATCAGAGAAGACGCGGTCAGGTAGGTTTAAAAATCAGGAAATGAAACCATCGAGGACTTTCAAAACAGTTTCGTAAGGTCTGTGCGGAAACGTGGCAAATTTTAAAAGTTTTGAAGAAAATAATTGCATTTAATGGTTATAAACCTCAACTATTGCAAACTTTAAAATCTGATGACAAATTAAAGAGGCATGACTCTGATATCGTTATTCTGTGTGAAAATAAACCGCATTAAAATTGTATAAACAACGTTGTTCTCAGTGATTATGCTACCTTTCACTTGTCTGGAAATGTGCATCGTCATAAACGTTCGTATATTGAAAACTAAAAGCAACGAATCAAAACTGTGATTGAATCAGTTATCCCAGAAGTTTTGATCAAAGTATGGGAGGAGATCAATGTTCTACAAGACAATTCATGGTGCTCATGATGAGCTCTGACGAACTGACATAAAACTATTTAAAGTACTCTTTAATTCTGTTTTAATCTCATTGTTACGTTGCATATACTTTTTTAAAGTTATTTTAAAATGCGACATGACTTTTTTGTGTAACACATACTGTATATCGCCCATTTCTTGTGTAACACGTTTTTTGAAAAACTTTTAAAAAATCCAACCGTAAGTTTTATTCGTTACTACAGACTCGGCAGGATTTTCTGTGTTAGGGATGTCCGCCCGACTTAGAAACTTGAACCTTGATACATACGTTCATTTTGGTCTTAGAAAGAATGTCTTGAATTTGGGGTCAAAATATCAAAGGAAGGTCCGTCCGTCTAAGCTCATAATGGTCTGTCAAGGCCTTCGACACTCCGCCGTATCGGTTTTTTATGTTTCCTCATTGAGCATAGCCGTGTTGTGAATTTAAAATACTATTGATATTTGGGACTCAACCCCAAAATGTACTGTCTGAGTATCGTTGACCGGCGACTTGCCCAATGGGATGCACCTTCTTTCATAACGTCTCATAAAAATAGAAATTTTTTTTAATTTTTTAGTTGTTACAATCCTTTTTCAGGGCAGCAGCTCTTGTTAGTGCAACTTACACTGGACTGAATTCAAACAGAACCTACCTACACTAGATTAAGCATTTAAATTTACAATTTATGAACACTTTTAAAGATTAGGACATTAAAATTTGTTGTTTATTGAATCACTTGGAAAAGATTAGTCGAAAATTTGACAACTTCTGCATTTTCAATGTTCCTAATGAAATCGTCCGAAGAGATTCTGAAGAAGTCGCTCCAACAATCCTATTGGACCGTTTCGACATCAATTGTGCAGTTGATGAGACAATAGGAATACCTCAAGGAATCGTCAAGGTTATGCACTTGATTTTGTAGTCTAAGTGTCTCTGACGTTGAAACAATGCAATAAGGTTGTTTTATCTTCTTCATCGCCATATGTTTTGGATCTCTTCAGTCAGACACAGACTCCATATTCCAGGAGTCAAATCTGTGACAGAGTCAAATTTAAGACACTGCTCCAAGCGGAAGGTGAAAAGTTCTGAGCCCAGCATTCGGTAACTAAATAAGCACTGACATAACCAATCTGTTATTGCCCTCTATTTCTATTCTGTCTGTCGTATTCTTTCCCAGGAATAAGTCTATTGTGAGAGTACCAAGTGAGCGTAATCGGAGTTTCCCATTCCGAGGACATAACAAGACTCACCATACCGTCAAGCCAATGCATCTTCTCCCCGTTCCAATCATAGAGAATTAGCCTAATTCCTTCCCTTTCCAAAATTTCCTCATAGATTTGAGGCAACATTTTAGGTTAATACTTGACCCCTAAAGAGTAGGTCAAATTGGGAGAGATTAGGTTGTGATATATTATTTTTAGGGATGACCCTGTTTTACATGATTTTGATTGTTTTTAACGCATTTATAAATACACTTTTTTAGAAAACGATTATGTGTTATTATTTGAAAAATTTGTAAAATGCCTTGGGAATGTACGTTCTATGGAATGATGAGGATTTTAGAATTGTGTGATCATTAAAAAACATTAATTCTCTCCTTGATACTTATTTAAAAGAACCACTTTTTTAGTTGAACATACGGTTTATTGGAAACATATAAGACTCGAGATATCGGTGGATGCAACATCGGTCAGGAAGGATGAATCAGTCGAACTCAAGATTCCTTCCATAGAGAATTGGCCTAATTCCTTCCCATACTATATTTCCTAAACTTCCTCGTAGATTTGAGGCAACTTTCAGGTTAAGGTAGAGTAGGTCAGATTAGGGACAAATTAGGGTATGATACCTATCAGCAAATATGACGCTTTTTACACGATTTTCATTGATTTTAACGCATATCTAAAGGAACTCATAGAAAACGATCATGTGTTATTGTTTTAAATTTTAAAATGCATTGGGAATGTACGTTCTTTGGAATGGTGCGGATTTTAGAATTGTGTGACAATTAAAAAACACCAATTCTCATATTGATACTTATTTGCAAGAATCACTTTATCCACAATGAACAAATGGTTGTGTGGAAATACTGAAGACTCGAGACATCGATAGACACAATATCGGTCAGGAAGGATGAATCACTCGAACTCAAGATTGGTTTCGAGAAGAACTTTCGAGTGTTACGGCAGATTTCTCAGTCACCACTAGTTTTTTTCTGGCGCCGTTACATAAAACAGCTGTGGATTGCAAGAGTGAGTTTGGGAGTCCGACGACTCTAGTACTTTTCCTAACCGTATAATTACCGGTCCAGACGCCACAGATAAACATTCGCGGCGTGGCGGGAGATTATGTCACAGCTGACCGTAACACCTACAAGGCCGCGCGCGCGCGCGGGGAAAGTCAGCTGACCGACCTTCAACCTTCCACCGCCTTCAGTGCTTTCTACCGGTTTATTTGCGTTCGGCCATTGTATAAATGTGTCGTCCATACGCTGTTTACATTCGGAATCATGTATTATTATTATTAAACTTTCGGACTGCAACTGCATTACATTCGACACTTTCAGTAACTCCAAAACATGGCTGAGGATTTTGAGAGAAATTAAATGAAACCATCCAACCATATAAATTAAATCAACCAAATAGCAACTTACTGGTGTTTGTAAAGAAAATAATATAATATTTTTAAAAAATAAGTATAATTCTGGGATACAGGCCACGCGTCTAAAATGCTTGGCAGCCTAGGTTTAGTTTAAACATACTACCCACTAAATTGACCCCAAATATCGTATTTAAAATAATACATTCTACCAGCTTCTTCTTAATAGAATCAGATGGTTAATTTATGAACAAACACTCCAATAATTCAGAAATTTTATTTTTTATTTCGTAATTCATTAATAATAATTATCAAAAATAGAATTTCTTAATTATTGGAGTATTTTTTGTTCATAAATTAAGGATTTAAAATAATGTCAACTCTGTTAAAATACAGGGTGTCCTAAAACAAGAGAGGCTCCCATGTTTTGAATCTAAAAATTTCAAATTCAAACTCAAGTCATGCTGTAAGTCTTGTAAAGGGTCTTTGCATCATCAACATTTTGGAGAAGAAAATAATATGATTATCAAAATTCGTTTTAAAGTGACGGTTTAGAAGTCTGTATAAAAATAGTGTTTTGATACTACTCCTGCGATAAGAAACAATACCAAAGTAGACATTTAATTCGATACTTCAAATCACAGCTTCGGTTTTGAGTCGAAGCTTGGCTTAAGCTTTCAAATGAAACTATGCTCGGGTGTATTAAAAAAATAAAACTATAAAATTGAATTTTTGGAAAATATGAATTGCCCAAAGTCCAAAAACTTATACAGTAATGCTATGGGGGCTCCATGAACATCACATTAAAGATCATCTGTATCCCACAGATGTTAAACCAAAATGACATTCGGCTGGCTCTACATGATGGCCTGGTATGCTGAGAGTTAGATGAATTTATATGAAGTGAGGAAAGGACAGGATGATCGTAAAATCATATGATTCTGACCAGAAGTGGACTTAGCACGATATTGTGAACACGTGATAGAAAAGGCAATGGAAACTGTTAGGTGAAATGATTGGCTAAGGCGAATATGGTTGAAGCATTTTAAGAAAGCTATATGTAGGAGCGTTGTAGCCGAAGTGTCGGATGTGCAATGTGGGGAAATTGGTGACGAAATGAGGGATAAATACGACCTGATGAGCATTCACATAAATATACTGATAGATTTATATCACAGGGTACAGAATCATATATTTGGACTAGAAACTAAGAAAGACAAGGGAGGCTAGAATAGCCATGAAGGACATCAGGAAGATAAAATGAGCTGTACAACTGTATTGCAGATAATATGGAAGCTAAGGACTGAAGGAAGAGAATCCTTTGCCTACGTATAAGGTATAAAATGAAGGTCAAATTAGAGACAGGTTTTTGTACGTATTTTTTGTGAGTGCACACGGAAACAGCAAATGTGAGAGGGTACCACTTAGTAAAAAACAATAGCTGCGAACGAGGTATATTCTAGAAGCAGAATGTACTATTATAGTACAGTAATGTCATCATTTAAGACTTCTAGTAGAAATAGTAATACACTAATACAATACGAGAAGAATGATTTCATTGCGTACACAGTAAAGAAAGAATTCTAAACATATTTACGTAATCTGACTTAGGCGTAAAAATATGAAAATCATAAATTAATGTGGTATGTGATATGGCAAGAACGTAGCCAGGAAAACATTGGGGGGGGGGTCCAGACAACTGATATTTTCCCGTAGTGGACAAAGAGTAAGGCCCCATTTAGTTCCTTAAAAAGTTCTCGATCCATTTATTTGTTGAGGACGATCTTTCAGCAGTAATACTGGATTATTAAAATAATAATAACTGTTTAATAAAAGAGTAATTGACAAAATTAAAATTTTGGGGGGTCCGGACAACTGATATTTTCCCGTAGTGGACAAAGAGTAAAACCCCTATTTTGTTCCTTAAAAAGTTCTCGATCCGTTTATTTGTTGAGAACTATCTTTAAGCAGTAATACTGGATTATTAAAATAATAATAATTGTTTACTAAAAGATTAATTGACAAAATTAAAAATTTGGGGGTGTCCGGACCCCTTGGAGCCCCTCGCTGGCTACGTCTTTGTGATATAGGTAGTATATCTATTCAGTGAGGTACATTTTAATAATATATTCTGTAGCTAGAGACGTATCATAGTTAACACATAGACTGCAGTTGACTTACCTAACTACTACTCCGTCTGTTCTAAAGTCTGCAAAATGACTAGTGTCGCAGTGAAGGTGTTAAGTCAAATATAAAAGTAATCCACTTGAGGAAAACATTGGTGTGCTTCAGGAAAAGTCTGTTCAAGGACCCATAAACAGTTTGGCTATTAATCCTATGGAGGGGGGGGTTAAATTTAGATTGGCCACATGATTTATAGGTTTCGTCAGTAAAGAACCAGTTTGACAATAATTAAAGCAAGTAAGTATATCAAGATTACCAATCTAATTGAACACATGTTCCACTCTGCGCAACTGGTACTCTTACACTGCAACTACAACTTGACCTTCCCGGGTAATGTGGCACACAAAACTGCACGGCCAGTCTAAAAGTATATACAATTGAGTTAAGTTTCGCGTTTGACGCGGAGCACGCTCAAGCTAACTAATTACTATTTTATAACCTTCGACTTCATTAATGACGGGACATAAATTACAGTTATAGAAGCTCTGGAGGAAATAGGTAAGGTTTTTAGGTACGTTCTCTCGGCCTCATTAAACATCTTGGGTGTGAACTCTTAATTTTCTTTCCACGACCACCTTAACTTTCTCATTTTGCATAATCAGAGTTCTGTAGCCTACACTGCGAATTATGGAAGGTCCAACTACTAATTTATTGACCGTTTGCGGCCAGCTACAGGTGTGGTCTGGAAATTGGCCGAAGCTGAGAAATACAGTTTTAAAGAGTTGTCAAGACAAGGTTATTATTTATTTCTACGCCACAAGTTCCATCATTAGACTTACTCACTTCCGATCATTTACTTATCGGTGGATGTATTTCAAAACTCGCTTTTATTACTGTAACTTATCGTATAACAAGCAATAATTCTTATTGTTATAGTTATATTACAACGTTTAAGTATAACTTTCTGTGTACAGTAAGTTAACAAATTTATCTCTTACCAGTGATTTTTTGTCGTAGTACAAGAAGCATATAAATTGCACTTTGTTCTAAAAGGACCTTTACGTTGCTTCCGGAGTGACCGGATATTCTGGATGGACCGGATATTCTGGATGGGATACAGTTTCGGGGTAATGGCCGCGTTCTGCCGAGATCCATGAGGAAGGATTTTGGGCATTAATCTCAGTGATGTATCCTTAGGAGAAGGAGAAGAAGCTATGTACCTCTCTCTCTCCAGTCAAAACATCAGGGCATGGCACACCCTTTTTGTCTAGCCTAGCCAACAGCCCTTAACACTTAGGGTACCCCACCAACTCCAACAGTCATCTCCCGCAGTAGACTAGACCTATAGATCTACTTTTGCATCCCAGAATCTCAAAATGTGTGGTTAGTGATGTGCCGCTCCTGGACATCCATAAGGTTGCCCAGATTAAAGTTACACATCGGTTTTTGCCGTACACCGGAAAAGGAAGGTATAAACCAGCCAGAAGTGAACCCTCCTGAGGACTCTTACCTATTAGGGCCTAAACGGTTATTTTTCTAAGACAGGAACTCTGCAGAAAGGAAGCACAGGCGACTGAGGTACCTCGTATATTAGTACCTCCTGGTTTTTTAGTATTAATTATTATCAGGACACAATATTTGCTTTCTTACGATTCTACCTACCCTGTGATATGTCTAAACATGCGTGAAATCTCAAGTAGACGTTTTGTTGGAACAAAAGTCAACTATATTCGACTGTACTGTTTAAGTCTTATGGAACGGTTTCTAAAAACTGTACACTCTGCCAAATTCTACAAAGGTTTAAAAGTTACTGTTTACAAATGTTGACTATTGCACATCAAGATCAATGAGTGCCTTATGTGCTTATTAAGTGTTTCTCGATACATTATACGCATCAATGGATACTGAACGGTCTGCGTTGCAACATGATTTTTTTCTTTGTGAAAGTGGAACAACTGCTGTTTCTTCACTGTAGCCTTACAAATTAATCCAGCCTGTCAATAAGTGCAAGCAGAATTTTAATGGTTCAATTTCATTCTGTAATTTAAATCGTTAAACCAATTATTATTTCGGCCCACTTTACTGCATCGTTTAAATCTGCCATGAGCTCGTTAGTAGAAAATTAAAATTATCTCGTAGGCCTATCGACAAACCAAGTTTGACCACTTTCAAGTCAAGGGCAAATATTTATTTATTTTAATACTAGGAAGCAATGCTGAAGCCCAATTACATCGCAGAGCAGTTCTAAAAAAAAAATACTAAAAAAATGGAAACTAGAATAACAGTAATGTAATAAGCACAACATATGCTTCATCCACTTAGCGTATTAATAGTCCAACTCCATTTTCTGTTTCACTAATGTATTTCCTGACAAGAACATTTAATTCAAACATCGCTCTCAATTTCGCAGCTTATAGAAAAACTTAAAGATATTTTATTGATCTGTAATTTCCCCTTGATTAAAATATGCTACCTACAATATTAATTATATTAATAGATATGGACAGAGTGACTTTTACTCCACTAAAGCTGTAGTAGATTAATGGTTGTGTTTTATTTCAAATAGAATAAAATATAAAAAGTGCTATATTAAATTAGCAATACTCCATAACAAAATGGATAAATATAAGTACAAAAATCTTGATAAACCCTGAATAAAACAGTTTAAATTAATCTTAGACCTTGACAACATTAGTATAGAGAAGACTGTCCGTTGGGTTGGCCTACTTTTTATATGAAGTCAACATCTCGAAAATATTAAACTAAATTCTATAAAGTAACTAATAAACGATTTTCCTCTGTTAATAAATACATAATACAAGCTAATCGTTTAAAAGTCAGAAAAACCGTATCATTTTATGATATTATTTTTATTTTTGTTTACAGGAGAAATAGTTTCTATTATTACAGTATTAAGTAAAATTGTATTATTATTTTAATATTAAACTTTCTAAAGCAATATAAAAAGAACCGATATTGTTATGAATGCAATAATTCTAAGCTGGAACAGAGAGTGTAGAAGGATTAGAACATTTAGAGATTAAACTCATTTAACATCTATAAGGACAATCTTTTTTTAATGATTCCTTAGAGCCAGCCAATTTTCCCTATTCAGATAATTATTAAAAACTTCTTCGTTTATGGTGCGAAGGCAAAACCAACGCCGCCTTATAATTTTTAAGATTGAACAAATAGCTAGAAAGTAATATACACTCTCGTTTTCTTCCAAATTACAAAGTGAGCATAGTTTCTACCCTCCACCCATGGTTTGTAATTTAGATCGTTCAACTCAATTCATTGCCTTCATTACCCATGATATTATACTAATATGATAGTTGTTATCAGTTAGATATCTCCTGTCGCCGAGGTCAAGGTCAAGGGTCAGGTATTGCCTGTAGAATTGTAAGGTCCGTGCCTGTCCCTCCAGCTCTGTCCTCCAGCCGGCCCGTGCACCTCCACCACCACCAAAACCAGCTGTGGTTGCACGCGCTCCAAATCATCTAACCAGAAGTCTAACGTGACCCCTATTTTTGACCTATTTTTTCAATTCACGACACCAAAAAATATTTTTTTCCGAATTATCAATTTACAAAAATATCTTGGAACGGTTTGGTTGTAGATTTAAAATATGGTATACGGAACTTGCTTGTAGTTTTAAGTTATACAAATGCAATTTTTCTAAAGATGACTCAACGTAATTTGGGATTTTAGTTGGTAACAGAAATAATTTCCTAATAAATAATATTTGTACTGATTCTAATTTATCGCTATTTCTGTATCCTCAGACCTGAGCCCCATAACTCTGTTTACAAACAACTTTTTTGTTGTTTGTAAACATGTATTTAGCACTAAGTGGAAAACTGTTGATATGAAAAAAGCTTTTTCCCAGATTGAATTTATTGCACATTTTGCCATTCTAACTTTTTTTCACAATATAGTGTAGTTCCCTCCCGAGACAGCTTTAAGCCAAAAACCATCCCCAGATACTATGCTATCTCAATCCCCTCCCCCCCCTGTACCACCACCTATCTCGGTTTTATATTAAACGATCGAACATTATGGGCGATTAAGTATTTCGTTAACATAACTGTTTATTAAGAAAATAATTACTTGAACACCAATGTGGTATTTGTCTAAATCATTACCCCTCCCCCCCTATAAAATAACTACTGTTAGGCACCCACCTCTGGTCAATATGTTACACTCTGCTCGGTTTGATCCCTCGCAAACCTAACCTCAGGCCCCCAAGAATTCAATTTTTGAGTCCTAATCTGGGATTGTGAAGGAAACAGGATTTCCCGGACATTTGCCATCGTTCAGTGAAACAAGAAATCAGTAACACCTTCGAAATATAAATAACCTTCCAAATGTTTGAAAATAACCTTCAAACAAAGAATCTGGAATTGTTATAATCCCAGAATTATGCAAAAACAATTAACTTTGGGGTCAGTAATGCAATAAACTGGATATTTTACAAGATTTTAGCCTACGCCTTGTGATTGTGAAAATGTTTAAAATTTAGAATCTTTTCTGGTTAACTCTCTCAAAATACTATATCTCATTCTACTAGTGCAGTCTTTTCTCCTAAGCTCTATGGTGGGGAAATAAAATTTCGTAGCCGAAAGTAGAATACAGAATCGTAAGAGAATTACATGTTTTACAAACAGAAAAAACAGCCAATTGTGGTCCTATCATCAACGGTTGAGCCACAAAATGAACTAGAAATTATGTCTCCTTAATCCAATTAAATAAAATACTCTTCGGTCTATTTAACTCCCAGGCAAAACTAATTGCTGAATTCGACCACTCGGCTAATTTATTCTAATCCCGACTTTGGCCAATGCCCCAGTGGGGGCCAAAGGCGAGTTATAAACTAAAGCTAAAATTTATCATTTATACATCAGCAGAGACTTCTGCACACTTCACATGGAGACCAACGACAAAGCAATTGTTTGCATTTTACACTGGCCATGAAAAATCTGCATAATCAAGTATAGTCATCATTGTCACACATACATACATGCTGTATAATGACAGCAATGTCTGCATTCCTTAATAACGTATGTTGTGAATATTCCCACGGACACCGATAAAAGACTTTAGCCAATTAAAATAATCTGTGACACATATCGATGATGTGCAACGCAGAGTGAGTCAATTAACGTCTTAATTGCCGTAGAGTACATCGGAGACTAATGAGGATGTCTTTTCTAATCCGCGTGATATTTTTATCGTACTTCTGAGGTTTACGCGGTCAACGTTACTTTAACGCATGGATTTCTTCAGCAATATTGTAACACAATATGTTAAGGATATAACTGAGTTTGTGTTTTGACACAGTGTAATTCAAAAATTTAGATTCTAGTTATGAAAAAGATCCCTGACATATACAGGAAACGTATTTATCCACAAGCCCTACAATCCAGATGGAAAGGCTACATGCTGCATAATTAATTAGTAAATAAAGCAATCAGACCTGACACAGAGGTAGAAGATATGATTAAAAAAGATTTGATCAGCTCTTGACCATAAACCACCACTATAGTATTAGTTGCCTAAAGAAAGCATTGTAATATGACCGCGGTGGCGTGGGGTAAGCTGCCGCTTTCTAACCGAGAGGTCACGCGTTCGATTCCCGGGGCGGTCAATAAGTATTTGTAAATGGTTTGGGCCATTTTTCCGTAAAAATGTTTAGTAAACCCAATTGAAATGCCATTTGCGTAGAAAGGTTTCAGTAAAACCTAGTGTCAGCTTCTATTAATGCATCAACATAATAACATAGTTAATATGTCTCTATGTTATTAGTTTATTTCGTGTGTTTTTTTTTAGATTTTACGTAACTTAGTATTATGCTATAAATGATATGTATATAGAGTGGTAGAAAAGTTTTTTTGTTTGTTTTTGTGGATTGTGTTTCTTGTTTTTAATTGAAGCATTTTCCACTTTAACTCCTCATTATTAAAAAATAATGCCACTAAAAAAACTCTTATACAGCATTTGTTGTACATCTTTTAAATAACGACATACTAAAAATGTAGAGTTCTAAGTCAATAATTAAAGGCGTAATCATATTTTAAACCCTTGCAAAATAAGTTATTAGCTGTTATTTTGGGATTACCATATCGGCGTTGATTAGGTAAATATGTTTTAGAGATGAGTTATGACAAATTTTGTTTATTACTCCTTACCATTCTACTTACCTTTACAAACAAACCTTTTTTATTGGCAGTATAATTTAAAATCTATTGAGCATTTCATTTTTTAAGAATATTTCGAAACCGTGAAGATCTGAAAAACGTATGGCACCGGCTTATTAAGCATAAAAAGTTACACAATTAAATAATGTTATATAACACAATGAAATCCATTCATTCTAATAGTTAACAAAATTTGTAACTTTTCAAACATGCAAAATGGTGTAAATAATAATAATATATATATATATATATATATATATATATATATATATATATATATATATATATATATATATAATTATTAAACACATAGTCAGTAGAAGAGTAAACAAAAAGCGCCTTCGAACGGGACATAAGCAATTAACCCACGCGTTCCAATTTGAGCTATTTCTTTGGAAGTTTGGAAGTGGTTACGTGAATGGTCGATAGCTCAATGCCATTTACTTATCAAACAAGTTATTATTTATAGACTAATAAAAAAATTCTATATCTAAATCTGTTTTTCATTATGGAAGTAGTGAGGTTTTCGAATTGAAGACAAGTTTTATACTTTGGAACCTGTTATAAATCACGCCTTCAGTTCTAAAATACCTACACCTGGTAAGGTATTTTAATCAATAAGTACCATTACAATGTGCAAAATATCACGAACAAATTTTTACTTGTATTTGGCAATCTTTAATTTTTTATTCTCTGCTAGTTCTAAATTTATAACTTTGGGGTTTGGTTCATCAGAGAATGAAATAACAATTAAAAAAACTAATTCGATTATTTTTTAGAATTAAATAATAAAATCTTTGACCCTGAGGGAAGAAACCCCACCAACCCCAACAGTCATCTCCCGCAGTAGACCAGACCTATCGAATTACCCTTGGACCTCAGAATCTCGACAATTGCGGTTAGTGATGTACCACTTATTTGCAGATGTCTAGTCAAAGATCTATCTCTATCAATGAATTTGTCATAGCCATAACATTATTATGGTTGTAAAGATTATAAAACTGTTTATTACAGTCCATCCATAGATATCGCTTCGTCATATTTTATATGCAAACACTAAAACCCATTATCACCACTTTGCATTCATTACAGATTTTGCGCAATGTATCTCTGTATAGACTTGGAGGCTTGGCTTAGCTTATCTAAGCGTTATTCGACTTCCTCATTACGACCTTCAACAAATATTACACTACTGTTATTAAATGCTCATTGCAAGTCAGTGGTCTGTGAAGGACATCTGAAGATAGTGATAACGTGAATCTAAACTAGTTTTTGCTGTTATTTTGTTTTCCAAATGTCAAAACTATAATGTGGAATGCTGGATTAATGATGAACAAGAGCCAGTAATATTTAGCATCTAATACTAACATCTATCCTTTCCCCAGGAGGGTTCTATTCCCTCTGGCTGGTTTATACCTTCCAGTTGAACCTCACACTGGGTAAAGCAAAAACCGATGTGTCACTTAAATCCGGACAACCTTATGGATGTCTAGGAGCGGCACATCACTAACCGTAAATGTCGAGATTCTGAGGTGCAAGGGTAATTCGATAGGTCAAGTCTACTGCGGGAGATGACTGTTGGGGTTGGTGGGGTTTGTTCCCTCAGGGTCAAAGGTTCTTGCCAGCCTGGACATAAGGGTGTGCCACCACCTGCCTGCTTTGACTGGAGGGACTGGTTCAGAGCTGGCTTCTCCTTCTTCCGAGGGAACATGACTTGGGATTAGTACCCTAAATTTTTCCCCATGAATCTCGACAGGAGGCGGCCCCGTACTCCCAACCTTATCCATCCAAAATATCGTGTCACTCCGAAAGCATCGCAAAGGACTAGGTGAAATTTTCTAAGCTTCTTGTCCTAAGAGAACAAAAAACATCTATCCTTTACAATTAAATCCAGAAATAAACGTACACTTTGGATGGAACACATCTAATAGAATATAAAACTATTCGTAAAAATAATTTTCAGCGATTAACAGCTAAAATCCATACTAACCAATAACAGCTTATATCGTTGCGTTCCTTATATTTAAGTACACGTTTAGAATGTCATGTAATCATAATTTTCGCCCATACCAATAAAATCAATAAAACAGACATGCTGGTAGTTTAACATCTGGTTATACCCTAGTGTAATTACATTATTATGATTCGCTGGCATATCTATTTATGACTACATCTACCTTGAATAGCTATGCCACTTAAATCAACTTTATATGCATCAACTTTTATAATGAATGTGATAGGTACGAAATCATGTGAAAACTTAAGAGGAATTTTGTCTTCCAGTCATTAGTATATAGTCTAATAGATAACTAAGCCCTTATCAGTAAACAGTTTGACATATTATAAGCAATAAAATATAAGCTAAATAAGTTTGAGAAACATGGAAAGCAAAAATTATGATTTTAAATTAATATTAATGATGTTGATCGAATTGGAGCAAAACGTTGTCATGTTGACATTATCATATGTAACATATTATATGGACTGCTCCTCACAGAGTTAGTGTCTTGAAACTAATTCTTTATTTATTGTTTGTTATTGACGATGGAAGGATTGAAAGGATAACAGGATTTCGGACATTTGCCATCGTTATAGGTTATAAAAGGTATAACACAACGTTTCGAGAATTGGAATCTACCCTCTTCGTCAGGTGGGTGAGGTATGAATACATACTGAAGAAGAGGATAAATTCCAATCCTCGAAACGTTGTGTTATACCTCTTATAACGATGTTAAGTCCGAAATCCTGGTATCTTTTGAACTTAAAGTCGAGTTGGTAAGTCTGACATGAAAAGTATTATCTTTTTAAGAAAATTTATAGGGTAGTCATATAACAGTTATTTGCTTGTTATAACTACAATCCAATTTAATAATAAAGTTAGTTTTTTTTAAACCATGAATTATTCATGTAATCTTGTTTGTTACAAGTCACCTAAATATGTCCTGGTAATAAGAACTTATCTTTAAAACATGTTACTAGATCATTACCTTAATGTAATCATTAATTGTAAGTATATATTAGCAAATATTGCTACCCTTAAATTAAACTTATGTAATTACGTTGCCCAGTTATGTTTGCCTTTTGATATGGAACTACTATTTTGCGATCTTTTACACGACTGTTATCTCAACAATACCAATTTGTTTCGACTACTACCCCTAAATAAACTTATCCCATTACGTTACTCAGTTATGTTTACTTTTTTTATATGTAATCATTATTTTGTGACCCCAACACGGTTACCGCTTAGACTATGCGTGTTGGAGCCCGAGCGTAAGCGGTGTTACGCAGTCAGAGACACGCACAAAGCAGGCAGTTGTCTTCAGACCTGTCTGTACTAGCCGATTAACGTCTTCCACGAAGTGCTAACGGAATGCAATCTTCGGTAAATAAGCTTTTGCGCAGTGTTTTGCGCAAGGCATGCTTTTACATACGAGACTCTGGGTGCCTTCTACTCCACCTACTTAATTTTACACACCAACCTCTAATTAGTGCACTAATCGTGACCCTCCTAACCAGGCGAGGCGTAAGAGCATGTGCCCACTGCGCGTTACGGCCGTCAACGGCGTTCCGCACCTTCGGCATGTCCGATAGAAAGTCTGGAGCTACGAAGTGTTGGACATTTTCGTGACAGGGGATCCGCCCGGCCGATCCAGTACGCGGTCGGTACAGCATTTTCAGCGTTCTACGCTAGAATAGTTCTAACAATGTGAGAAGAAAGAAAACGTCTGGGAATAAATTGGAGCTGCGATGAAACTACCAACCAGTTGTTTGCTTTTATTTTTTTAATACATTAGGACGTCAATAATCCGTTTTAAGTTCGATTAGTTTCTTCTCTATACAATTCTGCTTCCAGCATCAGTCATAGCGTTTCAAACTTGTCTTAAGAAATCCTGAAGTACTAAAAACCTTAAGGTCATCTTCCACAAGGTCAGAGAACAAAGTGTAAAATTCACCACAAATCAGTCTTTTTCTGTTAATTTCATGAATCCAAAACCTCATTTTTCTTATTTGAACATTCTCCACTTCTGTCAAAAACGCACTCACTACCGTAATTTCCTCATGCACATCCATCTTTCAACAGATCCTCTCCCAAACTGACTTCTGTTTTGGCGGAAGGCGGATGGAGGACAGTGCGTAACGCCCGCTCGAAAAAAATACCGTGGCGACCGTACCGGCCGTACCGACCCAGTAGGCGCGTAGCTTAAGGCTCCAACGCGCCGGTAAACATCTGCGCTGTGAGGAGGCTGCTACGGTGATCTTCCAGTGACCTTCTGGAATCCAATGAGTAATGAGTTACGCGAACTTCCTCATATTTCGAACAAGAGTAGGTTTGTGCATTGAGAAACGTGCACTCGGATCTCGCGTGAGCACTGTCTGCTCAGGTATTACAGACACTCATGAGTGTTGTTATGTCGTTAGTTCTCTGTGTAATTCCTCAGGGCAGACATTTTACTACTGGAAAGGACGACTAGTTTCTGCAATAAGCACTAGAATTACAATTGAAGCCTTCGCAAGCCTGAGCGTTATCGAGCCATCGAAATGTCAATTTTATGATAATCCATCACTTAGAGCATACTTGGAAGCAATTTCTGCAATGTTCAACACGCCTGATAAGATTCATAGTAGGAGTTGGATAAGAATCATACTTTTAAAGATACGTTTAGAATTACTTTTCTTATCTAAACGCAAAATTTCAATGTCACTCTGACAGTAAATATACATTACGAAGCACAGTAAATATATGCGACATTATTAGGCTTATCTTGTCGTATACTAGATGGCTAAGCTTTAGCGAAGCTCATCACCGGGGGGCTGGAAACATTTCGTTTCTGTCCGTCTGTCACGATATTTATAAAACGAAATAATCTGTAGAATTTTTTGCAGAAAGTTTGATAAAACCATGGATTTTGATTAAAATATTTTAAATGGCCACAATTATGCCTTTTGAAATAATTATATTTTACACATTAGTTATTTTTGTAAATAAATCAAATGCATTTATTTTATTAAAAGACTAGTACACGTGTCAAATCGCTTTCTGTTAGCTCGTATTTCATAAACCCCACGAATAAAGTTATGTGTTCTACCCAATCATTATTCATACTCAACATACGGTTCATTTACTAACGATGCAACATTTTTATTTTTCATACCTTTCAAAATAATACAAGACTTTTCATCGATGTGATGGTACAAAGAGTTGTGTTTTGCATTCTATGAAGTCCAAAATAACAGGTCGTCAAAAATTGTAATGAAGTCTTTGCACTTATTTTACACTTTCAAAAATTGCCAAGTCAACAAAACTTCCTTAACTTCTTGGATGATATATTTAAATTTATAATTACCAAATCAAAGATAAGCTTGATGATAAACGTGATCCACAAGTGGTATTGGAAGTGGTTTAGGAAGTGCCGCGTAGGACTGTGGTTTCGACTACCGCAAAGCGAGTCCAAGACTTTCACTAAAACCGAACACGATCCTACGCTAGTTACGAAACAAACCTATTAGTATTGTTATATCGTTTGTAGTCCTCAGTTTTTACAAATAAGTATTTTTTAATACAATTATTTTTTATTTTAAAGTATTTGCTCACATATGAAAAGTACAGCTTATTCTCCTTCAGGCTATCAAACTTTTAAATATTTTTCTAAAATATTCCCTCCAGTACAGTATAAGAGCAATAGAGAGCATATAATGAAATGTCAAACCGAATATAATGGGGCCTTATTAAAATACTGTCGTTGTCGCCTACCTATTTATGCGATAATTCTTGTTGTGAGGTCTTTGACACTTCGAATTTGGTACATAGGTTCCTGATGTTTCAAGGAAGAAGCTATTTGATTTTCAGGTCAAAGGGTAAAAGGGCACTCTGTCCGACCGTCCCTCTGCCTGCTGTGCGATTACTCTGGATAGAAATGGTACTCTGGATAGAAATTGTACTCTGGACAGAAATGGTACTCTGGATAAAAATGGTACTCTGGATAGAAATGGTACTCTGGATAGAAATTGTATCCTGGACAGAAATGGTACTCTGGATAAAAATGGTACTCTGGATAGAAATGGTACTCTGGATAAAAATGCCCCCCCCCCCCCCCACCCCCCCCCCCCCCCACCCCCCCCCCCCCCCACCCCCCCCCCCCCCCACCCCCCCCCCCCCCCACCCCCCCCCCCCCCCACCCAATGTCAAAATTTCATGTTTGTATCTGAACATATCCCGTACACAAACAAGTAAATTTATATCAATACAATGAATAGGTTTTGCAAGCCACTTATAATCTTTTCTAATTATTCTCTCACTCCGAGGAAAGTATGGCTTACCATGACTGAAATTAATGTTTTTACATCTAGTGTAATTTGATGTTCATAACTAACCACACTTTCAAAACCAAGAATTAAATATTAGATAAATATTAGTTTTAATAAGGGGAAAAGATTTGTTTATTTAATAGTTAATCCACATGATCTGAAGAGACTAAAGAGTCGAAGAAACGATTGGTAAATTCGATACTATTCTAAGTTAAGATATTTTATTATCATCTAGAATTCAATAAAAATTCCCACTAACCTAGATGTATATGGCAAGGGAATACCTTTACATACAATCAATATTTTAAGTTAGCTCGCCTGTAATCCTTTGAATGCCAACTTCCGATTTTACTGGACGTCAAAAGTTGTCTGAAAAAGTGCCAACGTTCGATTTTACCGGACGTTCGGGAAAAAATAACTAAAAATCGAAAACTTTATATTTTTAAACAAACATCATATTACATAGTTCATGAAGAACTGTTCTTTTCAAAATACATTGTTATTGGTACACTCCCGATCATTTGACTTTAACGAAAATCAAACTCGAACTCACACATAAACATTTTTGTTAGACAGGGCTACCGGAAACAATGTGGCATTAGTTTCTTAAAATGTTTGTATAACTCACTCGTTATTGAAGATAATGATATACATTTTTCAAGATTTATAGACAATTGAATACCCTTTCCAGTGATATGGACAAAGAAAAGGATATGAATTTTTTGGTAATGATAATTAGATTGAAAAATGAAATTAAAATAAATTCTGGATTTTTTTATGTAAGTCCATGTTTGATATTCCTAAATTTAATTTTATGGTAGCTGTGTTATTCTATGTTAATTAAGCAGAAGTTTCAAAAAAAAATTTAAAAAATGTGTTAATAGCTGATGAAACTGTGAATTTTTTACCGAAAACTTGCAAAATGCCTTCAAAAGGGTACTTTTCAGTACCCCACTCAATAAATACTTGGTACTTAAAGGGTTAAGAAACTGCATACTTGTGATAATATTGTGATGTGATCCGTACTCTGTGGTACAAGTACCAGTGAAGTACGAGTGCAGGTGGTATGACGTCACTGATGCAGGTCGTGGCCGGAGATGAGCAGAACACATGGTTGTTGTGGTCACGGCTTATTGGGTCACATTACAGTGTATTGTTGCGCCATCTGGCCCCAGGCTCCCCAGCTCGGTACGTGAGGCACAGCGCCCTGAGCCAGTGGCACAGTGCGAGATGGAAACTATATATTAGTAATTCCTTACATGTAAATTTGTAAATTTGGATAAATCCTTTATTCATTGTAGCACAATAATAATGTTAAATTCAAAATTTGAAACGTAATGTTAATAGTACACTATTTACTGGATAAACTACAATAAATATTTTTTTATTATTTAATTCTTGCTCGTTTCGCTATTTTTATTTTTTACTCTTTCTGTATACAGTATCCTCACCTAAATTTCCCTTATCATTTAAAACTGATTGGTATAATTATTAGTATCAAATGGAGAAAGAAAAAATCTAGAAGGATTTAACCTACTTTATATATTGTATTAATCTAAGGTACTTACTTGTACCTACTGGAAGTAAATTAAGTAGAGTTAAATTTTTATTTTCTGTATTTGAGTTTAGCAGTTATTGTAAATACGTTAAGATATGTTATAGTGTTACTTATTTTAAGCTGTGGCAATAATATTTTGTTGTAATTTTCAGTTTGCTATTATTACGATTTATTATTATTGTTATTTTATATTATAAATTCATGTTATACGGTTTTCTAGTAAGCACTTTTTAAATTATCGGTCGAATAATATTTTGAATATTTAACTCAATTTTGCAGTGTAGACACTCAGACAGCCTTATTGTTGTTGACCTTATTTTAAAAGCGAATACTTCAAATATTTTCATTAGAGACATGTTTTCTTCTAATGAATTCCTAATATTTTTTTTAGATATATTGCAATATTGTAATTTCATTTTTAAATTATCCATTGTAAAAATAATCAGTGTTCTGCTAGGAGACATAAATCATTTTGGAATTATTAGTTTTGTGAATAAAAGTATAAAATTCTTGAAATTTAAAACAGAGTGCAATAGCACAGTAACACTATTAGTAAAAGTTTACTTGAAGAAATAAAATAAAATAAAACATAGATGGTTTTTATATTAATTTCGAAGGCATTTGAGTAAATTAGTTAGAATAAATAGAAATAATAAATAAATACAGTTTCTTAGTACATATAAGTTATAAACTATTATACATTATTTCAGTATCTGAATATGTCAGTATGGTGGTTACAGTTTGTGTAAAAGTATATTTGGTGTTATCGTGTGTGTTCAGCTAAATAAGAATAACACTTAATTCTTAAAATATGATGTATGAAATATATCTGGAGAGAATATGCAGATTGAACAGTTTCCAATGTTTAGAGAAAACTATGAAGTTGTATGTCATAATAATTGTTAGGTAAATTTACGTAAATAATCGTGGAGACATTTTAGATGTAATTTATAGTAAGATTTATCTCGAGATAACATTTTCTAAGAGAGGTAATACAAATTAATCGTTTTAATGTTAAATGTAATTATTCAAAATGTAACTGATTAATATTTAGTAAAAAATCTCTTTAGAAGACCCAAATTTAAACACATTTCTTGGATTTTTGACATATTGTTGTAGCTTTGAAGTTTATAAATTCTCCACATTGTAAATGATAAATATTAATAAAATATATCTATTGCCAATTATCGGAGTATTATATGCAATAATTAACTTAATATAAGTAAGCAGCCATTCTGTAACTGGAGGTAACAAAACCCTAAGCTTTTTCAAGTTTTTCTCCACTACGTTTCTTTAATGGACCTCTTTTACTCATGTATATTTTAACATTATGACTGAACATAATTTAATTCTCAAGAAACTTTAAAACCAGATAATAACAGTGAATTTTCCAGATTTCTTCATTTCCTTAAAAATATATAAATCCTTTGTTATTTCCAAACATTGCTTTCCACTTAGAGGAAGAATTGAAACTCACCAGAGGGAGAACTGTTGTTGTATGAGGAAAAAGGTACTTCCTCTCGTAACAGAACGGAAATAAACCTGTAATTTCAAGTTACAGGGCATATAATTTTTGCAAGTTATAGTATAAGCCCTTCACAAGATGAATCGCGTCCACTCCTATATTATAATTGCCACGTCACCACTGGTGGAAAACAAGAACATGAAACCAGATGTTGTTGAAGTTATTTCGCTTTTAGGTTCATAGGATCGACATTTAATGCATTAACTTCGAGTAATAAGACTTACATAGTCTAAAAATATAATAGAATGACAATGAATAGACAACATCTATACAACATATTGTCTGTAGGTATAATTAGGTATGTGTTCATTTCGGAGTGGTAGGATTCATGGTTCTGTCATTGTATTTCATCCACTGCAAAACTTTCCACTTCGTATTGGTAGTAATTTCTCTCAATAATAAAAGGTAGTAGATACATAACAGCTATCAGGTAAAGGTGGCTTCAGAGTTATGTATTTCTATTCTCATCCACTCCTTAATTTTATACTTCGTAAATGTAGTAATTTCTCTCAAAAATACAGTTTAGATACATAAATACCATCAGAAAGGTGGTCGTCTTTAAGGCTATGTATTTCTAATACTCATATTACCCTCATGCACTGCACAATTTGATACTTCGTAATAGAAGTAATGTATGTCAACAATACAGTTTAGATACATAACTACCATGAGGAAAGTGGTAGGCTTCAGGGATATGCATTTCTAATACTCATACTATTCTCATCCACTGCACAATTTTAAATTTCGTAATGTTAGTCATTTCTCTCAACAATACAGCTTAGATACATAACTACCATCAGCAAGGTGGTAGCCTCCTAGGTTATGTAATTCTAATACTCATACTAATCTCATCCATTTCACAATTTTCTACAAAGTAATGGTAGTAATGTATATCAACAATTAGATACAGAATTGTTCAGAACCTGACTTCAGGTAAGGGTGGTATGTTTCAGGGTTATATATTTCTAATACTCGTACTAGTCTCATCCACAGCACAATTGCTACTTTATAATGGTAGTGATTTCTCTCAACAATACAATCTAGATACAAAACTACCATAAGTAAGAATGGTAAGACTTACAGTTCCGTGCTTGTTTATAGTACTCAATAATGTATCATTGGAAATCCATATATAAACTCATTTATAGAAAGGCCGGTAGGACACACGAACATTATATTCCTGCATTGGATATTTAAGACAGTTCTGAAAGGGGTCATAATCAATCTTTGTAAGAGGATTACACACTTTTAAATCCGATGATTAAACTACTTGAATCTTCAGTGATGTAATTACCAGATTGGCCGCTGACGTCACAACTGGATGCTCTCAACTATACACAACCATGACGTCACGGTGTTTGCTCTTCGCCAGATTAAATTCTAGAAAACAAACAAGCGATTCTGCGGGTGCGCCCGAGCGGACACCCCCAGCAGAACCTACTGCGCCCTAACAGTGGAAATAATTGGGCGCGGTTCATTATAACTGGGATATCGACAGCTATAAATAATGGCGTGGTGGTGCACCAGGCACTACTGGGGTGACGGGTTAGTGGCGATTGTCCTGCGGCAGGTCATTTCCGAAACCTTAAGAATGTTGAGAACAAGAATCAACGATGTAGCGTGGAACTTGGTCACCGTAGGCTTGATACTATCGAAATTTTGCACCCAGAAATATTTTTGCAAACGATATTGCACCAAATCCCTTATAATTATTAGTGCAATAAACGACATAAGTGAACATTGGCAAGGGATGAATACTTCAATGCATTAGTTAAGTCTGTATTAAGTAAATTGAAATTTCTTTATTTAGTATTGTGATAGAAATTTTAATTTTTTGTCGTTGTTTCAGAATATTTAGCTAACGTGAATTAAATACGATGTTTTGCGTTTAGCACCAGTTCACCTTCCTTTTATGGCAGCGTCCTGGTCAAGGCTGATCTCAGACTTGACTCCTGAATCTGGAGTCATGTCCGTTTGAAGAGATCCAAAGAAAGTTGACCACGAAATTGTGTACCTGATGAGACAATGAGACTACCACTTCACCTATATATGTGTCTCTGATGTCGAAACGATGTAATTGTTTTGTTTTCGAGCTTTTTCGTTGTCGACTTTCCTTTGGATCTCTTAAGACGAATATGACTCCAGATTCCAATCAAGTCTGAGGCAGCGTCAGATACCAGACGCTGCTATAAAAGTAAGGTGAACTGGAGCTAAACTCAAAATTTAAGCATGTTTAGATTTATTCGTAGTTAATAAAAATCGAATTGCAAAGGTCAATAATTAGTTAAAACTTGAAAATCATCTAAAACTGATTAGTCAATAGCAATCTGAACGTATTATCGGCTAATTCAGTAAGTTTAATAAATATTATGAAGTATATACACGTTACTTAAATAACACTGAGATAATTTTTCATGTACCGTATGTTAATGTACATTCTCGGGCGAGAAAATAATTTT
Source organism: Homalodisca vitripennis (assembly GCF_021130785.1). Taxonomy (NCBI): domain Eukaryota; kingdom Metazoa; phylum Arthropoda; class Insecta; order Hemiptera; family Cicadellidae; genus Homalodisca; species Homalodisca vitripennis. The sequence goes on from NC_060207.1 coordinate 227,930,761, forward strand.
CTTCAATGAACAACAACAAAACCAATAGAGATGTCAGAAAAATTAGCAAACTTTTGTTTAACTTGATTATACATAAAGGAAAATAATGTTTTAAATAAATAAATCTCAATCTTAACACAATAGATTCAGTCTGTGTTTTATGTGATGTAACAGTTTGAAAAAATCGACCCTTTGAAATAAATAAATTAATAATTGCAATTTTAAACATTGCTGTAAACCTGTTATCAAATTAATGTTGATAAAACTAGTCACATTTACAAGAAGAACATAAATATACAAGTTAATATCATATACCTTTGCTTTTATTATTAAGATTACAATTTTAAATATATAAACCTCATAAGTTGACATTTAATCCTTAGTATTTTGGGTCCAAAGTCTTTCGCTATTACAGTGAAATTTCGCAATTTTATTACTATTCAGCCTTTTAACAGCACACCCTAACTAGCCACAGGCCGGTGCAAAAATTGTATCAACCGATAAAGAGACTGAGAATGAGAAATTATACCTTCAATTGTGAGCGATAAGGGATTCTCAATCATAAGTAAAGAAGGCTAATAATTTCTTTGTTTAAAGTTTGTTATTTACAATGGATAATTTGAAAGAATAATAGGATTTCGGAGATTTACCATTGTCTTATGTTACTAAAAAGTAAAACACTGCGTTTCGAAGATTGAAATCTAGCCTCTTTTTCAGGTGTAAATCTTCCAATACATTAATAAACTAAAACGTTTGTCAATGGAATACCACTCAAAGGCTGGAATTCATTCGGTTCACCTACCAGATATCATTTACGAGTCCAATCAAAAAGTATCCGACCTCGTCGTGTATCGCGGCTTCTGCTGCCAATAATGAGATAAGATTTGTTGCGACAATAGTTCCTACTATGATAAGGAAAGGTACAAAGTCTTATCTTGATCCCCCGGCTGGTTCGCCGGAGACGGGTCAGTATGTACTGATAAGTCAAGTGCGCGTATCGGTTTTCTCAAACTGTGAAGTTGAGGGAAAAAGTGGAACAACGTTATTGCATTAAATTTTGCGTGGAACTCGGAGAAAAACAAAGTGAGACCATTCGGAAAAATTCAGCTAGCATTCGAAAATGAGGCAATGAGTGTTACGCAGATTAAAGAGTGGTATAACCGTTTCAAAAGTGGTCGAACCTCGGCAGAAAGTGACGCGCGTTCGGGCCGACCAAAAACAAGTCGAACTCCGGAAATCATCGAGAAAGCAAAAGTTTTGATCTATGAAAATCGTCGAATGACTGTGGAGGAAGTAAGTACTGAGTTAGATGTCAGTTTCGGATCAGCTGAAGCAATTTTAACGGATGACTTGGGATTGCGCTGGGTAGCCGCAAAATTTGTGCCAAAATTGCTGACAGACGAGCAGAAGCAACGGCGATTGGATGTTGCCGAGGACATGCTGCAATGTTGTGAGGATGATGCGGACTTTTTGACATCGATAATAACTGGAGACGAAAGTTGGGTCTATGGATATGACCCTGAGACCAAATTTCAGTCATCACAATGGCAGTCTCCCCAGGATCCTCGCCAAAAAAAGCAAGGCAAGTTCGAAGCAATGTCAAAGTGATGCTTACTGTTTTTTTCGACCACCGTGGAGTTGTGCACCATGAATATGCCCCTGAGGGTCAAACTGTGAATGCACAGTACTATTTAAGTGTCCAACGTCGTCTCCGAGATGGGATTCGCCGCAAAAGACCTGACTTGTGGGCGTCTCAAAATTGGCGGATACACCACGACAATGCGCCAGCTCATTCTTCCCAGCTCATTCAAACTTTTTTGGCGAAACACGGCACTCCGCAAGTTCCTCAGCCTCCGTACTCTCCAGATATTTCTCCATGCGATTTTTGGCTCTTCCCCCACCTCAAAAAACCATTGAAAGGCACCAGATTTGAAAGTCGAGAAGCAATTATGAAAAAAAACGACGGCTGATCTCATGGCGATGCCGAAAAGTGATTTTCAAGACTGCTTCCAGAAGTGGAAACGTCGCTGGAATCGTTGTGTTGCTTCTCAGGGTGTTATTATTTTGAAGGAAATTAACGCCAGCTTTTTTTCAGGTAACTTCAGTTTTACGTTGCACCAAAAGGTAGGATACTTTTTGATTGGACCTCGTATACCTTTGACTTAAGAACGTAAGCCACACAAAACCTTTGGGAAGGAGGGCATGACGACTGTTATTTTTCCGTAGGGGGCAGAAAGTAAGAGAGTGCAACCAACCGCTCATTCCCCATTTTGTTCCTTAAAAGGTTCTTGACCCACTTCAAGGTTGAGAACGATCTTTCAGCAGTAAATGTAAGTAATAATGTATACTTTATGTATGTAAGTAATAATAATCGTATGCTAAAAAAGTGATTGAAAAAAATGAAAATTGGGAGGGAGCTCCTGGACCCCCTCGGTGGCTACGTCCTTTCCTTGACTGGCAGTCCATTGCCGCAGTTTTCAGTGTATTAATGTATTCAGTTTTTACACCTGAAGACGAGGGGGTTTTTCAATCCTCGAAAGGTAGTGCTATAATTTTTTCTTTGTTTGAAGTTTATTTTTTTCGATGGAAGGATTGTGAAGGAAACAGGATTTTTCCGGACATTTGCCATCGTTCAGTGAAACAAAAAAATCAGTAACACTACGTTTCGAGACCTGTAATCTTATCTCTTCTTCAGGTAAATAACTTAACACATAATTACAAACTAGGTTAAAATAAACAAATCATACATAATTACAAACTAGGTTAAAATAAACAAATCATATCAAAGCGTTGTGACACGCCTAAGTCAGGAGTCACAACCACCATTTTGTGTGTCAACTTCACCAACTTTCAAACACGTACTTAATAAAAAACAGTTTGTTACTGATTTTGTGTTTCACTGAACGGTGGCAAATGTCCGGAAAAATCCTTTATACTTGTTTGCCCTGCTAATAATTTGTTTATTAGTAGTGAATGATACAAATATTCCAACGGCCCACACCCCGAATGTAAATTTAATAATCGGCCTGATGAGGTGTACGAGAAATGTGACAGGGCTCGGGGCTAACAAATCAGAGATGTGCGGTGCGGCGGAAAACATTTAAATGCAACTGTCTGGCCTGGTCGGTGAACTGTGAAACTCGCCCGTGACTTATGGTCTGTGTAGTGTGTAAAGGGTAGAAACAGGTGGTGGAGTCACAGCTGCTGGTCCACGCGTCGGCAACATGCAAACTAAAGTAAGGGTGGCTTGAACTTTCCACCGATAACAACACTGTAAAACTGCTATTTTGGACTGATTATTGTTCCAGTAAAGGATTTTCAAATCATTGTACTTTATAATTATCAGTTAGAGTACAGAAAAAACTGTAGGTGACCATCTTAAATTCTTCAGAAGAAATATTAAATTTCCTATCAGCTGTTTTCAACACGTTTACAGTTCGTTTGCTATTTGACGAACAATATTATCTAGTTGAGTTATATTATTTTTTATGTAATCGGAACGTTAAGTAAAATATCGTGGTAAGTAGATTAAATATATTTACATGCCATATCCCAATAGTTTCCGAACCTTATGTGACCAAAACTGCATGTAATTCCAAAATGTATCACTGGTTCATTTTACAAAATTCAAGTCCTGCAAACAATTGTAGAGAAATAAGTCTTTGCTATTTTTAATACACTGTACGACTGGTTCCTATTAAAAATAATTTTTAAGTGTTGACTGTTTCCAGACAGAAAAACCATTTAAAAATATCCCAATTTCAGGTTCAGGCTGGATCAGACCAGTAGTCTTCACGATGGTGAAATTTCATGAGGTGGAATGCGTTTGTTAACTTGAAAGAATTCATTAAAAAACCAGTCGTCAGCAAAATTTTGATAAATAACGGAATTTACTTTTTTTAACAAAATGCGGGCACATACATTGACCAAAAACCATAGCTGGAGTTGTGGCAAAATGCATTTTCCTTGCGATGACACGCAGCGCATTCTCTTGTGGTTGTACAACCATTTGAAAAACCTCAATCTCATCCTTCTGCAAGATCTCAACCAAATTCTTATGCAAGATGTCTATCTAATTCTTATGCAAGATCTCAAGCTCACCTTTCCGCAAGATCTCAACCAAATTCTTATGCAAGATCTCTATCTAATTCTTCTGCAAGATCTCAATCTCTTCCTTCCGCAAGATCTCAACCAAATTCTTATGCAAGATCTCTATCTAATTCTTCTGCAAGATCTCAATCTCGTCCTTCCGCAAGATCTCAACCAAATTCTTATGCAAGATGTCTATCTAATTCTTCTGCAAGATCTCAATCTCGTCCTTCTGCAAGATCTCAATCCCACCATTTTGTAATATCTCATAACAGAATTCCGATAATTGTAATGGATGTCAAATACACAATATAATATGCTGCCTAAAACGTAAAAGTGGTTTAGGTTTGTTGAGGTTATAATAATGCGACCAACTTGGCGGTACGTTGTTCATGCAGGGTAATAGGGTTGAAGCCTGTGAAGAGTAATATTCTTTGTATTATTGACATAATTCATAATTGCCATGAAGGCCTTAAAAACTTTTCCTTTTTTTTAATAATAGAAATGGATTAATAGGTGCCCAAATTATCGGATCCCTTTTTATAAAATAGACACCTTACATAACATCTTTCATTTTGAGTCTCTACAGGACTAGAATAGATTGATGGTAGGAGCCAAAAACTTGGAATTTTCTTTTACATATACTTTACACATTACAATTAATTGCCATGCTATAAATGTCAACAATGATTGTCTGTTCACTAGGATCTAGTAAGCAAAATGTAAATACTTGTTGTCAAAAACAGGCAAAGGACGAAATAAGACGATAGCATTAACATTTAATAAAATAGAGAAAACTGAAATAACCTCCCATGGTAAGCAAAGACACAAAACCAACCATATGTGTTTAGCTCTCATCACCGTATTACATCACATGAAAAACTCCAAAGAATTATTATGGTTGAACTAAACACAATGAATGCACGTATATACAATATCATTACCAATAAGAGAATTGTTAAGGAAACACGTAAACTTTATTAACCAAACGGCTGTTGCGAACCAACGTTTCCTGTTTTTACATATTAATTTTAGAGTACCCTTTAATCATTTTCACAATTTTTAAAATATACGAAAAACATAACCTGAAATTAGTGGGAAAATAAAAATTACTTTACTTACGTGGGAAATAGTATGGAACCACAAGTTTATTAAAATTTCTTGGTACATAACACAGCATTAAAAAAAACGTTAACTTTGAGTAATAAATATGTATTCTATAAAGAAAATAAATAATTCATAATGGTTTTGCCTTGTATAAACTGGGCTCCTTCAACACAACCCTTTTTTTAAACGGAAGGTGTAGGTAGATTTCTAATCAACAATAAATTACGTGATTATCAGATAATCGGAACTTATCTCTACTCAAGGACGTAGCCAGCGAGGGGGTTCAAGGGATCCGGACCACCCAAATTTTCAAAAGTTTCAATTACCTTTTTAGTAATCGATTATTATTATTTAAATAATTCAGTATTACTGAAATGTACTGCTGAAAGATCGTTATCTACATAGATACAGTTTTTAAGGAACAAAATGGGGCCTTACTTTCTGTCCACTTTGGGAAAATATCAGTTGTCTTGCTCGCCCCTCCAAAAAAAGAAATTTTTTTCCTGGCTACGTTCTTGTTTCTATTCATACGTTGGAAGTTTCAGGGACGGAGTCGAAAGATTAAGGTTTAAACTCCCATAATTAAATTTTATAAAATGGGTAGTCAAAGAGCCAAATATTACGGAGGGAACAATTAGCTAATGTGACCACTACTATAGTCAGAGAGCGCGACGCTGCCCCTGCAATCATTGGTTATGCATGCCGCCTGTCACACTGTCATTTGATTTGCCGCTATTCAATTACGGGCTCTGCTCCACCTGTAATCAAACCTAACCCTATAAAGAGAAAAGCTGTGCACGTAAAAATAATCATCTTGCACACCTGGTTAGTGTTAACACCTCATCGACACTCAAATTTATAAAGAACTAAATGCTTTTTTTAATTAGAACTAAAAGAACCATTTAACTTCGAATAGGGTACAATTAGATTGCATTTGTATGCCCAGTAATGTGTAAGCGTCAGCATTGGTAAACCACTCTAAAATATGGCAATAATTAATTACATAAATAATAACCACAAGGAATACAATTAAAACAAGTACATTAAAATTTCAACACATTTTTATTCAAGAATAACCATTTCTTTGCAATGCAGTTTTTTTATCCCCTCTAGCTATTTGAGAGGAAAATATAAAAAGAAAAAAAAATATATAAATAAATACTGCAACTATTACTTAAAAAATACAAACGTGCAGCTGAAAATTCGTTATTTAAATTTGAATTCCAAATACATTGTATCGTTATACAATATATATAATTATATACAATGAGGTTACTTTGGTTTTGCCCAATAAAATATATAAAAATAAGTCTGAGAGGCCTTCTTTTGTCAATAGACAACTAAGATCATTCTTATAATACTCGTTAAAATTTATAATAGTTAAATAATAGCAGTCTTTTGTATATAATAAATATGTCACATTTAACTTCACATAATTTTGCATATTTTTACAATTTGGTATATTATATTTACATAACAGAAAACCCAAGGAAATAAGGCATGAAACACCTAAGAAATATGTAAAAAAAACTTTGATTTATAAAAATTGATACAGAAAAATTGACTCATAAAAGAACTATATAAAAGAAAAGTAAAACAAATGTACATCGAGGCCGCATTATACGGTACATAAGGCCAGCCAAAAGACAAATCAGAATAAAAAATATTTACATATAAATTTGTAATAAAGATAACTACTAAGTCCGGACAATAGGGGCAGATTCAGAACCAAAACAATTTCCTTTACATCTACTTTGGTGGTGGTGTTGTGTTACAAATTCACGGATTTGTCTATTAATTTTAATTATATATAAATCCCTCCCCACCCTCCTTTTTAAGCCTAATTCTTGCAATACTCATGGACCTCTGGACTGTGCTAAGATCTTATCAAACAGAATAAGGAGGGGATTCGATACAGAACTAGGTCAACTGTACTGATAAAAAGTGCTTCGGTCACAAACAGATCTTTTGGTACCGTGCTGTGGTCGGTTCTGCACCAAAAATTCAGCCCATTAATGTTGGGAATCGGTCTATATGAAATATGTAATGATAACTAGGCGAATAATTAATTTTAATTAGAGAACACTTCATCAGGTAAAAGTCCATATTACTATTGGTAGTTACATTAGAACCAATAAATCAGAAGACTTTTTCAGAACGAACTTCTCAGTCATGTAGGTCTACCTGGATTAAAAGTGGACAATATTCACAAGTAAGCAATAGTTAAGTGCACTTATTTATTTATACAACATGGTGTTGTGATTACGGACCTCCGCGTGTCACAACGCTCTGGTATGATTTGTTTATTTTAACCTAGTTTGTGATTATATGTTAGGTTAGTTATTTACCTGAAGAAGAGATCAGATTGTAGATCACGAAACGTAGTGTTACTGATTTTTTTATATTTCTGAACGATTGCAAATGTCCGGACAAAATCCTGTTTTCTTCACAAGTAAGAAATATTACGGAAAACAAGCATAGATGTGAAATATTCAGAAATTTATTTTTTAATGTTAAAATTTCCGAAAGTCGATTACAATGTCCTGTTCGTATCAAAAAGTGTCGAACACCAGCGCTGTGATAAAACAACGCTTAATGTTATTAGTTTGGTGCAATGCACTGGCGATTGGCGTTGGCGCTGCAAAGCAAACGCTGTTTAATCGAATTTACTTTGGATGTGGAATCGCGTAAAGTAAAACAATAAAGTAATGGCGATACAATAGAGGACGTAAAGAGCCGAAGAGGGAAATGAAATTGAAAATCAAGTGCAGTTAGGATATTATCGAGCTCATGTTTTATGGATTTGGCTTTAATGGGGGAGATAGCGGAGTGGATTATGACGTGAGTTTTTATGGGCCCTAGCAGATGCAGGAGCTGGTTACCCCTGCTTCGCTTGTAGGGGGAGTGTTGGTCAACGGAGGCTTTATCCTTCCAGCTCCTAGGGCGGTATGTTTGGACCAGGGTACCAAACAATGCTTAGTCACTGTATGTCTAGTCCTTCGGATACCTATAAGAACAATTAGTGATCGGCTGTAGCACAAAAAGAGGTTTTAATGAAAAATAAAATATATTCTCCGTTAATTGTACGCACGCGTGCCGAAGGCACGCGTGCTTAAGACATACAACGGTGGATAAACTGTGGAAGAAATCGCCAATACATATGTTGAGTAGAGTAACATGAGCAAAAGCTTATAAATATTATATTTTGGAAATAGTAGAGGGGGCACGCTTGTGAACGTAGTGGAGAGATATTGAAACGTATGCTAGTTCAATAAACCCAAAGTATTGTTAATTGTTATCTGGGTCCAAATTGTTTTTGTGATATGTGCTTGTCTATTTATTTTTTCTTGTTATGCTTGTATTTGTTATATTTTGTATATTTTATATTTGTTATATTTTATATATTTGTTATAGTTGTATGAAACAAGTAATTGTGTAAAGCATATAGACTCCTTAGCCTGTACCGCTTGTGTCTCATAGTAGTAAAACAATCTTAGTATGTAGTATTATAGTATTGAACTAGAATTTGCATTTAAAGTATAAGAAAAAACTATAAAACCAACTGTACTCCCGCACGCGCATATTGCGCATTGGGAGAAAATTGTTTATTTGTATTATTTGTAATTTATTGAATAAAGAGATTTTGAACTTTGAACTTGAAATATTTGATTGTAATCGAATTTTATTAGTGATGACTCTCAATTAAAATAGGCTAAATCCTCAATTATTTCAGTTTGGCTACATGCTTTAGAGCCATGTACACTGTTTGTTTATCTCCAAGCGTATGGTCAAATAAGCTTTTTGATCGTTGAGTTTAGCTCCAGTTCACCTTCCTTGTATTGCAGCGTCCGGTATCTGACGCTGTCTCAGACTTGATTCCTGGAATCTGGAGTTGTATTTTTATACGTGTCGGATGTCAGACGGTGTAAAGTTCGTTTTGAGCTTCTTCATCGCCGATTTTCTTTGGATCTCTTCAGACGAACATGACACTAGATACCAGGAAAAAACTACAATAAAAGGAAGGTGAATTGGAGCTAAACTCAACATTAAATTAAATCAACCCTTCCTACCATAGCTACATTATGTTCAAAATAAGCTTGATGGTTTTCTTGTTTGACGAACTAATTCGCTTGGATACTGTATTAATAACTTAACTGTGTTGCTTAAATTGTGTTTTATTAAATTGTATTTTGTATAGAAAAGGCTAGTACGATTAACAAAGTTAAGATAATATAGAAACAAAGTCGATTTAAGAAGTAGGTAAACAAAAACACGACAGTTTTACTTGTGTACAAAATTGTCCGCATGTTTAGACTAGCAGTTACCCGCGGCTTCACACGCAATTTCGTAGACTTTGTACGTGTATGAATACTTCTGGTTCGAGAGAATTATTTTTCCGACGCCAATATTGTATTTGCCTTGTTGCCAAGATCAAGAAAATCCATTAAAAGTTACATTTATGGCCATTGTTCTTAGTATTTTCGGTTCTAATGTTAATTTTAACCGTGTTTTCCGACTAGTGAAATATGTAAATATACACAAGTCTGAGAAGCCTACTTCTGTAGATTCGTTTTTTTTGGCAAGAGATTACAAACGAACTTAAGCGGCATAATGTTACAGACATCCGGTATACGCTAAGAGTCATTAAGACGTACAGGGACTCAGATAACGCTTTTTTTCTACAATGGGAATTTCACACAACACATTAAGGCATACAGGGATTCAGATAACGCTTTTCTTTGTACAATGGTAATTTCACACAAAACATTAAGGCAAAACAGGGACTCAGATAACACTTTTCTTTCTACAATGGGAATTTCACACAACACATTAAGGCATACAGGGATTCAGATAACGCTTTTCTTTGTACAATAGGAATTTCACACAAAACATTAAGGCAAACAGGGACTCAGATAACGCTTTTCTTTTACAATGGGAATTTCACACAAAACGACTTCTTAGAAAAAAGATTTTTTGCAAGAGTTTACAAGCAAACTTAGAGCGGCAATAAGTCAGGGCAGACTTGCGGTCAATTATCGGCCTGAGAGGCTACAGCGGCCGCGGGAAATCTACTTTGGTCGGGGTAATCGCAATGCAATCGGGCGGTGCCTGCTACTGCCCCCGAGGGTGGCATCTCGTCTTGTGGCGGGGGCGGCACTGCGCTCTACACAGATGCCGGGAACTACTAAAGATAGTGGTCTGTTAATCCCTAATTAACAATGGGCTTGTAAAACACTATTATTATAAGGACCATAGAAGATGATTGAACTTATTAAGTTCTATCTTGAGCAACGTTGCTTTTCGATAAGTGCACTTAACGAAAAAACAATCATAATGACGTTAAGCTAATTGTATAATATTCTTATTTAATGAATTTCTTATCTATTTTGGATTACTCAATACCTGTTATTCCAGTTATCCCATTACAAAAATCTGAATTATAATTTTAGACATAATTATTTTTAACATATTGATAAGTCTTAAATTTGATAAAAGATTCTTGTTTATTGATAATTTTGAATATTGTACGCGCAAGTGTGCGTGGAAGTGTAATTTTAATGAAATTCAATTTTAATCCTGCAATACATGATAACCAAATTCGAGTATTGGTTGCGATATAAAACGCATATATATATTCAAAGTCGTGTTAGTTATGCCTTTTATTACTCGTAGACAGACTTTTATAATTTTCGTGTTTTTGAATTTTTCTTCATCGGGAATAGGATTTTAATAATATCATATTTTATCAATCTATGTACACAAAACAAAATCGGGTTTAGTTACACACCATTTATAGCTCGAAAATGGCTGCACCGACTATAATGATCTTTGATGTTTTGGATTCTTCTCCGTCCCAAATAGCATAATAAATAAAATATCGAAAGCGTTCACGATAGAATTCAGGTGTTTACTTACGAGTTGTTATTTTGTTAAACGCTGATTCAAACTATTATTCCTAAATTTAGACCTATTATGATGTTAATCTGCTGACCACAAGTTAAAGATATAACGAGATGAAGCTTTGCGACAATTACTAACCGAATGCATCAGTCGTTTACTAGTACATACTTCTCCTGCAGCTTAAAAGTCTAAAGGTTTACCTTAAAATTTAAGAAAATGTATGTTGCATTGTTCATTTGTAAACTTTCATTTAAGCATAACACCTTTAATTTCTATTATCATATTTAAAATTAAAACAAATAAACACACTTAGCCCAGATTAAGTGTCAGAAAAGCTTTTTAGTCATAACCTCGCGTGGTAAAATAAGATATTCTTTACCTTTTTTATCTCTTTTACAATTATTTTATCAACTAGATTTAAAAAACATTTGAATGATCTAGCATTGCTAGTTAAAAAAAATATATTTGGACGTTAAAAGTAACATCATCTACCCTTACAATATATTTTATTAGAATATTCAACGGACATATCAGGTTCAATATAATTACTATAACTAATTCTTGTGCATGAATCGCAAAGCGGAAAAGCATAATATATAAAAACATCCTTAAATTTCGTTAATCTTGAAAACCATTGAGATATACAACTAAATGAAATATAATAGTAATAGTAAAACAGTAAGAAATGGTTGTTGTTTTTTTGTGTTAAATGTTTTTATAGCCTACATAATCATAGTGTGTAAAAACGTTTTCCTATTCATGCTTGAAAACTTTTGATATAACTTTATTTTCTACTTCATTAAATTCTTTTCTTCAAGATCACTTGACATTTTGATATTTCACTTATAACACAAGCAAAATAAAATTTAAGTATAAGTTGAAATATCATAAAACCAAGAGAATTTTATTTTTGTTAGTATTATCAATGTCTTAGAAAAAACTTAAATAAAACTGTAATTTAATTTGCTAAAAAAAGAAATTAAACTTACTAAATTAAATAATTGCAATACTATTACTAGGTATAGTAAAATATAGTACATTACAAAAATATACAAAGAAGAAAAATATCATACCAGTGTGAATATCTCATATTGGTTTCTCTACAAATTAAATTATACCTAATTTGAAAATACATAATTCGTGATAAGTTCAAAGTTATTTGTTGTGGTGTTCCAAAGTATAACTAGAGACTCTACCTTCACAGCAGGGAAAGAACGTTGGTATGAAATTACTGAACTGAATTTATCGATACAAATTGGAAGTGAATATTTAATTAAATTTAAAACACTATCTCCTGTGGAAGTCAAAATATGCTATATAACATTCATATTTTTAGTTTGAACTATTTACTACAACTGTATTTTTAGATTTATCACTTGCCGAATAGTTTAAAAGTGATTTATGTGAAATCAGTATAACGTATATACAATTTAATGTACGAGTATGTTGGAAAACTTATTATGTTCTGATTAAATTGAAAAGAAATTGGAGGTTGTACAGGTAGAATTTACTGATAATTAATAACAATCTGTCGGACCATTTTCAAGGAAACGAAACTTTGATTTTTGTAACAATTATGGAATATCAGCAAACAGAGATCTTAGTAAAAACAAGTATTGGGATTAAAAAAATTTAAATTGTAATTATTCTGGATATTGCTTCGTACCTAATCACTATCTTAAGAACAATGTTTCAGAAAAGTGCCTGAGAGGGGGAACGGTCGTATTTGTAAACGACGGTGTAACACTTAGTAATGAAGGTAAGCAGGATTTCTGACATTTGACATCGTTATGTATGTGTTGCAAAAGGTATAACACAACGTTTCAGGGACTGGAAACGTATCCCACTTTCATCAGTGCTGGTGTGATGTGTGATTGTGTTTCTCGTACTCGTGACTTGTGCTCGGGACTTGCATTCTCTGCAGTGACAACGCCAAGACTAGATTCCAAGCAGCTGTTGTTTGAACCCTTTTCTTTCCCTTCTTTTCTTCTCCCTTCGTTATTTTTGTATGTTTAATTACACCCCTGAAGAAGAGGATAGATTCCAATCCGCGAAACGTTGTGTTATAACTTTTCCCGCGTTGTTACTTTTCCCGCACGCGCCCTGTGAGGCGCATTGGGATTTGTGAGATTTATGTACTTTTGTTGACTTGAATAAAGAGTTTTTTGAACTTGAACTTGAACTTTTATAACCTATAACGATGGCAAATGGTCGAAATCCTTTTATCCTTCCAAACCTTCCACCGCCAATAACAAACTTTAAACAGAGAACTTAGTAATGGTTAAACCTCCCGGATAGTATCCAGCACATGCAGAAGTACCAGTAGATGGAGCGAGAGGCAAGTACGGCCCGGGGAGAGATCTCTGGAGTAGTAGCGGAAATCGCCCAACAGTCGGTTCCCATCGCTCTTAATCCATTAATTTCATCCTGCGCGTATGATTTTTTCATGTTCCATTCAGACTTTTTTTGTTTTCCAAGTCACTTCCGGCGATGATGTTGTAAGAGCTCTCTAGCGGATACACTGGAAACACGTCAGACTGTAAGAGTAAACCCTTTTAATTCTAATGGCCGCTTTTATCGTATCAAGCCTTTTAAGGGGATTCCATCACTTTAATGCTGTGCATTACTTTCCCCAACCTATTAGTAGTTCTGGTTCCAACTATTCGTCTTTTCTTATTACTTCTCACTGTTTTAAAACTGTAATAGTAACTTAGTTCAATAACTTTCCATCGAGAGCTGTTACGATGTTGAAACATTGATAAAGTGCAGTTCTCATCCTATCCTAATAATATTATAAATTCAGAAGTGCCTTTCTTTGTTTTGTTTGCTTTCACGCGTAAACTATTCAACCGATTATACTGAAATGTTACATGGACACTATTAGGGTCCCTGGTTAACAGATATTTCTGGCTATTCCTATTTCGAAAATTACTACAGACTACGCCCAATTATTGGTCTCTAAAGTTGCGAATCATCCCATCTTGATCTCAAAATTGGTGTTACAGGGAACAATTATTATTAATTGAAAGTCTGTTAAATCTAATTAACTGTTTTATATACAACATTTTCATGCAGCACAACCATATGTTTAATTAATTTAAACTTTTGCTAGGAACGTTTCATATATATATATATATATATATATATATATGTGTGTGTGTGTGTGTGTGTGTGTGTGTGTTTTATTCACGTCATTGTGTTTTATTAAATAGACCTTTAAAATGGCATATCATAAGATAGAGGTTGCAATTTGAAAATTTTAAATTTTTTCTCCCCCTTTGTAAAGAGGGGGGGGGGAATTTTTATCCTTCGAAATATTCAACAAAGTTTTTCATAAGTATGGTGAAGTTTGTACATCGATTTCTCAATAATCTTTTGTTTGACATTTCAATATGACACCAAGAATGAAATCCATCTTTCTTCTGACTAAGCCAGAATGGATATTCTATATCACGTCTTCCTATTCTATAGAAGTTTTTATAATTTCTGAATTTATTTTCTCTTAAAAACAACAGTTATTAGGAATTACAGCTAAATAAAAATAAAGTGACCCAAAATTGGCCTATATTCTCACATAGAAATAGTAGTTTATAAAAATTTTAATATCAAAATATGTTTAAAACGATTAGAATTTGAAACACTGTTTGAGAACAATGGAAGTCACGATTTCACCGTGTACGCCTGGACTATTATGACACTACAGTATTTGTAGCTCTTGTCTGCTGGAACTGGGAACATAACGTTCAATATCCAAAAATACGGAACGTTGGGATAGACAGAAACATAAATAGCAGAAATAATAAAAAAGGAAATGACTGTTCCTGTTCCTTAGGTTTTAGCATCAGATTATCGAAAACCTGGCAGCTTGCATTAAAAAACCTATGATCGTTGATGAGTAATCGGAGATTGGTTGATGAAAGCCTCCTACACTTTTTTGTGGATGTAAATTACATGTCCTGACAGTTTAAGCTTAACATAATTTGTTTACTGAAACAGCGAGGCAAAATCTCGAGATTCTACTCCTGTTAGTAATTTTCTACGAACGTGGTGTGTGCATGAGAAAACAGCCACATAAGCCACTAAGTTTGATTGTACGTGGTGGAGCAGAGGGTATTATTTTTACAGATGTTGCATACTTAAGTGAGTAGGGTAAATTGTAGTATTAGCAGTTTCATTGTTAAACAGTGAACTATTCCTTACTGAAAATCCAAAACGAACCAACACATGTTGACTAACATCTATTACAGTATTAATTGAAATATAAAAATGATTTTCTCCGGTTTATTTATGCATCCATCGAAACAAAAAAAAACTTGCTAATGAAGTGTAAGACGAAAGAACTGTCGAATATCGACTGATATCCTCAAGTAGTTTGATATTCCGTGATCATTAATGTGTTTGTAACCGCGTAGAAACTCCTCCTACCTCGCGTCCCTCAGGACTGCGCTGCAGCGCCGAGCCGTAAACTAGACCATCCATTATCTTAGAGCCATCATATCTGTTTTATTGGTCGTATCATTCACTTATCTCTGACTGCGGACATGGTCC
The DNA here is from genome assembly GCF_021130785.1 of Homalodisca vitripennis. Lineage (NCBI taxonomy): Eukaryota > Metazoa > Arthropoda > Insecta > Hemiptera > Cicadellidae > Homalodisca > Homalodisca vitripennis. The sequence goes on from NC_060207.1 coordinate 227,946,385, forward strand.
CAACTTTTCATTTTAAACCACCTCAGCCCGGGCGCTCGCCTCACATTTCCAGGAAATACGATCGCTCATCTTTTCTCTAGAAGCATTGATTTTAAACTTTTCAAGCGAACTTTCATGGAAATTTGGACCAATACTGTAGCCATTTTATCGGAAAAATACGATTTTTTTATTTTAGAGAGATAAAGAGATAGGGTCCATAGTCTGGGTCGTAAAATATTTAGTTATTGACAACAGACGTTCAAACCTAACCTGAAACAAACATTTTTGTCAGTTTCTGAATACACTTCTTTGTTCGAAGTTTGATTTTGACCATAGAAGGATTGTGAAGAACACTACGTTTCTAGATCTGCAATCTGATCTCTTCTTCAGGTAAATAACTAACCTAACACGTAATAACGTTTGTATCACTGAACGATGGGAAATATCCGGAAAATCCTGTTTCCTTCTGAATACACTGCTGAAAACCATTCATATGCGAATTTCTTCATTTTGAAGCAAAAGGTCTAATATTTGCAAACAGAAATAATAGTATTCAGATATTTTCCTAACTTCAAAATCTACAATCTTCGTAATTAAAAAAAATGTGATTCTCATATTCAATAAATAGCTGATTACATCAGGTTATATCGTACAGTTATTAAGTATTTTTGTACGTTATTAGTATAGAACAATCTAAAAATTGCACTAAATAGAAATAGTAGTGATTCAAAAACTTATTATGTTTCTTTTACAATATATTATACATAAATATGGTATTAGCAATATTCAATCTCATGTAATCATCAAGCAACAACTTTGCATCAAAAAGTATAATATGATTCTATAATGTACCTAATGAAAAACATACACACTCTTACATAGTACTGGTATTTTCTTCCGAACCTCAAAGAACAGAAACCATAACTTTAGATATACGATTACTGTATAATATAAACGTATCAGAAGTATACACACTCTTCTATAGTACTGGTATTTTCTCCCGAAACTTTCAAGAAGAGAACTAATCCTCTAGATATACGATGATTGTATAATATAGGCTACGTAATCAAAAGTATACACACTCTTCCATAGTACTAGTATTTTCTCCCGAACTTTCAAGAAGAGAACCAATCCTCTAGATATACGATGATTGTATAATATAGGCTACGTAATCAAAAGTATACACTCTTCCATAGTACTAGTATTTTCTTCCGAACCTCAAAGAACAGAAACCATAACTTTAGATATACGATTACTGTATAATATAAACGTATCAGAAGTATACACACTCTTCTATAGTACTGGTATTTTCTCCCAAACTTTCAAGAAGAGAACTAATCCTCTAGATATACGATGATTGTATAATATAGGCTACGTAATCAAAAGTATACACACTCTTCCATAGTACTAGTATTTTCTCCCGAACTTTCAAGAAGAGAACTAATCCTCTAGATATACGATGGTTGTATAATATAGGCTACGTAATCAAAAGTATACACACTCTTCCATAGTACTAGTATTTTCTCCCGAACTTTCAAGAAGAGAACTAATCCTCTAGATATACGATGATTGTATAATATAGGCTACGTAATCAAAAGTATACACACTCTTCCATAGTACTAGTATTTTCTCCCGAACTTTCAAGAAGAGAACTAATCCTCTAGATATACGATGGTTGTATAATATAGGCTACGTAATCAAAAGTATACACACTCTTCCATAGTACTAGTATTTTCTCCCGAACTTTCAAGAAGAGAACTAATCCTCTAGATATACGATGGTTGTATAATATAGGCTACGTAATCAAAAGTATACACACTCTTCCATAGTACTAGTATTTTCTCCCGAACTTTCAAGAAGAGAACCAATCCTCTAGATATACGATGGTTGTATAATATAGGCTACGTAATCAAAAGTATACACACTCTTCCATAGTACTAGTATTTTCTCCCGAACTTTCAAGAAGAGAACCAATCCTCTAGATATACGATGATTGTATAATATAGGCTACGTAATCAAAAGTATACACTCTTCCATAGTACTAGTATTTTCTTCCGAACCTCAAAGAACAGAAACCATAACTTTAGATATAGAATTACTGTATAATATACACGTATCAGAAGTATACACACTCTTTTATAGTAGCCTACTGGTATTTTCTTCCGAACCTCAAAGACTAGAAATCATTCCTCTGTCAATATCCTTGTGAAAGATTATGTTGTACTCTCTGCCGTGGAAAACCGAGACACTTTGGGAAAGGACCTTGTTGAAATTATGAAAATTACCCTCAGACTTAAGTTCATCTATGGATCTTTGTGTATATATATATATATATATATATATATATATATATATATATATATATAGGAATATTTTTAAGGAAGAAATAAATCACAGCTACGCGTATTTTTGTGAAGGATATGAAAAGGGTAAAAATGCAGAGAACTTTTTTATCCTATTACATTTTCATTACCTTATATCTCTTAAATCCAAACAGCCAGAGATAAAAATAATATTTATCAATTTACTCTACGAGATAAAGAGACTAAAATAGGCCAATTTTACCCAAAACCTTTATAGGATCGGCTGACTCTGTTTTACTTTAACCCTTTCCGGGCCAGGCGGCAATATATTGCCGTCGGTGACATACGCGAAAATATATTGCCGACTTGATATTCGTCGTTTTCTTAAAAAAAATACGACGGCAAATGATTAAAGTTTTATGTTTTTTTATTCCCTGGTATATTTGTAGATAGTTAATATGAATATAATTTTTATTTTGGAGGTCTATGCATTTTTTATTTCGTAATTGTCACGTGACATTATCAGGTGACTCGATCTATTGTTGTTAATTCTTTATGCTTTAGTGTAATCGTACTATTGTATGCTGGATTCTTCTTTATTATTTTATTTTGTGGTTATAAATATTAGTAGTGTTACCTGCTTAACTATTTGTGTGTAGTAGTTACAATGACTGACAATTTGCGATCTCACGGGAGTGAAATTGTAAGTAGCATATTTGTAAATAGAAAAAGTGTAAATAAATTTCAAATAAAATTGTGTAAATATTTCTTGGTAAATAGTGTTTTTAACTGTATTGAAAACTGCTTATGGATCCTACAATCATCTGTTTACCGGTACATCCATAATGTGAATATTTATTTTAAGTTTCTTGCAGTGTAAGAGTCAGTTGCTTTATCACTTGTTGCGAAGTATAATTATGCGTATTTATACAAAAATGTGTCATAAAAAATTTATTTATGAGAGAAATAACACAAAATTTTGTATTGTTGTTCCTTTATAAATGTACAATATAATAACATAGCTTCCTACATTAAAATTATTTTTCCTTTTTTAGTTATTTACAAACAAACAAAAAAATACAATTTTTTTATGTAATCTATTAAAACATTATTAAAAAAAAATTTTAATTACTTAAAAACTACATCTATATATTTTTTGTTGATAGTATAAATATCTATACGAGTAATTTGGTGCAACTTTTAGGTCATTCTCTAATGTTTATAAAAAGTTATAAATTTTAATCTAAGAGACTGCAAAATCGCCAATTTTAGCCTGGCACTTTTGACTAGTCACAAGGGGATATGATATGTGAAAAAATTTTACAACATCTCATATTTGGTCCTGGCCCTGAAAGGGTTAACTTTCGTGTCTAGTGCATAGTTTTGAGTAGCAAAAACGTGATCTAGGAAAAATATTCTTTGATATTTTTAACCCTTTTGATATACCCCCATTGTTCGCGAAACGATTGGGGTCTTTATCGATTTCAAAACGAAGTAGTTTCTGTGTTTGTACAATGCAAAAACAAAAAATAAAAGATATTAAAACACATAATCCAACAACGATATTGACTAAAAATGTTTAGTTGGGCTTAATAATTTGAAGATAAAAATAAAATTAATATGTACTCCCAGTTCTCATAAATAGACAGTATATTATACGAGAGTCTTACCTTAGTAATGTATACCAGGCTGTGATGCTGCATGGTGTGCTGTCTGGTTTCGAGATAGTAGAGCGCGGAGTTCCACAGGGCTCTGTTTTAGAACTTTCTTTTTTATTATTTATATTAATGATCTCCCCTCTCATGTACGTTATGAACAAAATATATATCCATATTTATTTGCTGATGAACTAGCACTTTCTGTTACTGACAATAATGTGGATTCTTTGAGTCTAAGACTTGATGGTGATTCTACTACCATTCAGGGCTAGTTTTGCCGCCAATAGCCTTTGTCGTAAAGACCAAATTTTGTTTACTTCAAGTCGGGTCAGGCCCGCACAGGCTGATACAGTTACGTTTCTGGGAGTTCATCTTGAGCCTGGGTGGAGGTGAGAGACTCATGTAAATTATCTTATAAATAAAATTGGTTAAGGTACTTTTATGTTGAGGATTCGTAGTTTAGGAGTCTCAGTAAACTGTTTATTATGGTCACATTTGGAGTGATTTGTCGTATGGTGTTATTGCCTGGGGTAACTATTCCTCAAGTAATAAATTTTAAAAACAAATCAGTACGTCTAATGTGTACAGCTAGGCCTAGATATCATTGTAAGGTATTATTTACTCAACTATAACTTCTCACACTTCCAGCTATATATGATTGTTTTTTGTATGTAAAAATAATCTAGAACTCCATATTGTGTGATAATCTCCATAAGTATTCTACCAGACAGAAAAACAATACTTTTATTAAGTGTAATAAATATTCAAGAATACTTAAAAGCAATAAGGTCACTGCTATTAAATTGTACAATAGACTTCCAACTTCGTCATCGTCTTCTTTGGATCTCTTCAGACGAACATGACTCCATATTTTAAGAGTCAAGTCTGAGACAGTAAAGTGTCAGATACCAGGCGCTGCAATAAAAGGAAGGTGAAAATTCAAATTTCAATTGAACCAACCCTTCCTACCATAGCTACGCTATGTCTAGAAGACTCGGTTGCTCTGCCGTGCTTAGAGATCGTGTCTATCACATCGTAGTGCACTTAATTGTGCACCTGAAGTGAGGCAGTGAGACTACCACTGCACCTATTTATAGGTGTCTCTTGATGTCGAAACGATGTAAATGATTCGTGTTGAGCTTCTTCGTCGCCGACCTCTTTGGATCTCTTCAGACGATCATGACTCCAGATTCCAGGAGTCAAGTCTGAGAGTGTCAGATACTAGACGCTGCAATAAAAGGAAGGTGAACTGGAGCTAAATTCAAATTTCAATTGAATCAACCCTTCCTACCATTGCTACGTTATTTGTTTGTATGTTTATTTTGGTATTTAAAATTCTTTGACGAGGCTAATGGCATGTTTATATGTCGTGTGGTCAATAAAATCTTGAATCTTGAAAGCAATTTTAAACGTCATAACGTGACACTCGTAACGTGTCAACAATTTCCGTATTGTTGAGTTATGTCTGCTCAGTTCATGGAAGTAACAATAGACAGACAGACAGATGGACAATACTCTGCTGAAGAAGTGAAACCAGTAAAACTGTCAGACGGGGGTCGCTACCGCGATTTGTCCCAGCCCACCCCTCGCCACCCCGGTAGACGTGCCCTGGCCTGAAGAAGAATAAGTGGGAAATTTTACAATACGTGTGTAGTAGTAAAATTCGTATTTAAAAATATTAATAATTCCTTTTACAGTATACACCTTCTGCGGTAGTAGAAGTATGATGTCGCTGGAAAGGCGTTGTTTACTAATATTAATAATAAATATACTTATTCTCCTCATGAAATCGTACATTACAAAACCAAAATTGATTCATATTTAACATTTTCAAATTCCTAAAACAAATTAATAGTTAAATTATACTAATTCAAGATCCAGGCTGGCCTTAAAAGAAAAGTAATAAGGCCCGTAAGGCTGGCTACTAATTAGCCCATCTAGGGGTTCCATCATAATAATTAAGACTGTTACAAATTAAATGGGTTCTAGGGCATTAGTCTATAATTAACAGGTATACTGTGGTGTAAAAAAAAAAAAAAAAAAAAAAAAAAAAAAAAAAAAAAAAAAAAAAAAAAAAAAAATCACCAACAAAATGTGTGCTTTTATGCTGAACTATACCAATGTACTAAACTACATACTTAATTCATTAAATAGGCCGGAAACAAAACAAAACAAAATTCTAGACCTTTTTGTATTTACTTAAAATATAATTATTTACAATAGCAATGTATAACATACTAAAGCAATACTTAATATAGGTGTAAAGTGTATACAGCCTCTTTTTAATGGTGATTTTCAACAATTAAGTTTTTACAACATATCTCTTCGTGGAAAACTTTGGAATTTTTCTTGTTTTGAGAAAACTGTAGATTTATCATAGATATAGGTGAATTTCTTCAACATATATTTTATACATTTCAAACAAGTTTATTTGCACCATTGTGTTTGATAATGGTAAAAATTAATATCTGACTACTCAAATATACAATTAAAATTGATATAGCATACATAACCTGTAAGAATTTACATTTAAATCCGTCAAATTGCAAAAACTTAATCTAAAATTTGAGAAACTTCCCTTTCGTAGCCACCTAAACACAATTAAGGTACTAAGAATTGTAAAAAAGGTTCCTTAGAATTGAAAACGAAGTTAATTTTGTTCCTCGAGATTAAATGATAAAACAAAATTTATTATCGTTAAAAGAGTTAAAACGATAATTGTAAATATTATATCAGAACACTGTATATACTTAGATGGTGTGTTATTATTAGGATTATAAATGTTCCCAATATAAGCTTATAAACTTTAGATTTAAACATTATTAAATCCAAAATAACCAATCTATTTTTGCTAAGAAATAACAAAAAGTTGTAATTTGTAACAAAGACATGACATTACCTACAAAGGGGGGGGGGGGGTCTGTGATGTTCTATCATATGTACAGTAAAACGTTCTCTCAATGAAAAATCCACACTTTTATAATTTATTATGAATAGTTTTATTCTGAAATGGATAAGATAATCGAAGCTTCATCAATGTTGCGGCCTAAAAAACATCAAAAATAAGTGTTTAGTGAGTAATGTGGCAATGTGACTATAACTTGTTATATTTTGCAGGAGATTGGACCAAAACTGGTCTTAATTTTGTAAAATTTAAGCTTAATCGGAATGGTTATTTTTTAAATAAAAGAGGAAGGTAGATGCCTACAGGCAAGCATGATTAATGCAATTAGTCGGACACAAATAGAGAAATTCATAATTCTCAACCATTTCAAATACATAAAACAATCTCAAAATAGCAAAGACCATCGCAACTAGGTCAATGTTACGTCATAGAAAATTCAAAAATAAGTATTTTGTGAGTATTGTGGCAATGTGACTATAAATTGTTATATTTTACAGGAGTTTGGACCAATATTGACCTTAATTTTGTAAAACTTAAGCTTAATCGGAATGGTTATTTTTCGAATAAAAGAGGAAGGTAGATGCCTAGAGGCAAGCCTATGCCTATAGGCATGATTCATGCAATTAGTCGGACACAGATAGAGACATTCATAATTCCCACCATCTCAAATACATCAAACAATCTCAAAATAGCAAAGACCATCGAAACTAGGTCAATATTACGTCCTAAAAAAAATCAAAAATAAGTGTTTTGTGAGTAATGTGGCAATGTGACTATGAATTGTTATATATTTTGCAGGAGATTGGACCAGCACTGGCCTTAATTTTGTAAAATGTAATCTTAATCGGAATGATTATTTTCGAAATAAAAGTGGAATACAAGAAAGATTCATGCAGTTAGTCGGATACAGATTGAGAAAATCATCCCACCCTCTCAAATACATCATGCGAGAACTTATATTTCTAAAACACCTCATACTGTAAAATGGTGGCATTCGTTACGATCGCAAAATAAATATTTAGTGAAAGAATTCTGTTTAAGTGCAGGCAGTGACCCTGAATGGGCAGTACAGGCCAAGTATCCGTAAACACTACGTGCCTTGTAGTGGCGACAAAATCGACAATCACCCCTTAACCCCGTACACAAGAATCTCTCAGTGTCCCAGGTGTCATTATTTACAACTCCCCTTCATTCATAAAACCTCCGGTAGGCTCTCCAGAGTGCCTCGCGTCAGTTCCTAATGTGTTTATGCGCTTCGGGGACACCGTTAACGCTCTATTATTGCTCAAAAATCCACTTACCGCTGGTATACGAGCCACTAGGCGCCGTGATACTCCTTTACGGCGGCGTTGTTTTTACGGTAATGGCCGACACCATATTTACCGGTTATGGAACATCGCTCCCCGCACTTACGACATGATCGGTATTCTAAACTAATATCACGCCGAGACATCATGGGATTTGTCTGTCTCGAGCGGAATTTACTAATCAAACCGCGCTCGATAGAAATTATTTTACAATCATGACATTTTTAATTAGAAAAAATAATTATTATTAGCACATTCTTATTGTGTAATTCAACTATTTCAGTTTGTTCCCTATTAATACTACAGTAAAACGTGTCTCCTCCTGGTCTCACTCACTTCTCTGGAACACGTTCTAGTGGTTGTATTAGAAACTTCATGAGTGTGTGTATATAATAATACTTTAATAATAATACTTTTATTTTCCACCATTTACAAGCAAATCAAAAACAATTTACATTCTTTGGAAATACACTGACCAAAAACCAGTAGCTGGTCAGCGTAACGAAAACAAAACAATTTACTAAAATAAAATGAGTCCTTTCCTAATAAAAACTATATTCCAGCCAACAAGCTGCTCTCCATGACGTCTGCTCCACGACTAAAACGACCAGACGCAGTACATATATATATAAAACAGTACATATATAGTATTATGTACATATGTTATATGTTGTTGTATGTTTTATATATATATTTACAATATATATATATATATATATGTACTACCAAATTTGTAATAACAATTACAAGGAAAAATAACAAAAAGTTGTAATAATGGTAAAATAAAATAAAATTCAGAATTTACTGTACTATTTGAAAAAAATTAAATATATACAGGGTGTAACTGAAACACACCGACAAACTTGCATATCATATTTTGGAACATTTAGAGCTGCAATTGGTACATTAGTTCAAAAGCACAGTCCAGCAAACTTTCATCTTGCATAACTCTTGCCAACTGCTTCAAACGGAGTCTTCGGAGTCAAATTCTGACCATCTTATTTTTTGGGGAATTTTCTAAGGTAGATGAATACTTACATAATCGCTGAAATCTAGAACTGTGTGTAAACCCACTCTCTCTAAATCCTATTAAAAATTTTAAACAAATTAAAAATAATAAAAAATGTTTACACAGAACAGTTGATTATATTTGACAGGTTCAATAAATATTTCACAACTTTAGAGACCAAAATAGCATTTTTCCCTACTGTAAAAGCCAGTGGGGCGTAGGCCAAAGGCACTTTCGAAATAAGAATAAACCTATATTTATACCAGGGATCGTAAGAATGTCCATGTTAAATTTCAGTACAATCGGTTGAATAATTTACGCGTGAAAGCAAAACAAACAAAGGTAAGTTCTCATTTATAATATTAGGATATGCAATTTTTGACAACTTTTGATATTGAAAGTAAAGTACACTTTAATACAAGTTACTCAGGTAAGGGGGGGCAGCTCCAGCCGCTATATAATAAAATAAATATAAATAACGTACCAAAAATAGCACTAACGATTTTACATGTTTTAGATAAATAATGCTATATTGGGTAATAATAAAAACTATCCATACTTATTAGTTTTAACAGAAATTTTTAGATACAATTTAGAAATACGATTTTAGTTCGACATCTGCGGCCTTCTCCTTCTTCATTATAGGTTAATCTAGAACGTGAAGCTCATTATTATGAATCATGTATTAATTTCGAAACAAAAGGACTCGAGAATTATAGGACTAGATTATTGTTTGTTATCTTTTTATCTGTACTTTCATGAATACTTTTATTTCGAAGGTTCCACTTTTATTTCAGGAAATAGGGATGGTCTACGATGAGTGGTCTAACGCTTCTGCTTGATCCAATTGTTTAGTTTCCTTTTCAAAACTGTAATTATCTTCAGGATTGTTAACAAAAGCTGTGGTTCAATTTCAATATATTTTTATAATACAGAAAAATATTAATTACAATGTCTGATGAAATTTTACAATCCTTGAAACTTCAAATGCTTCCACTGCCTTGTTTGTACATACTAGACTTTAAGGTTCTCGCCCACCAGCTGCAGCCATATGTGGGACAGTGATGCATTTGTTAATGAAAGTATCGCGGGAAAATTCCTTGTGACCCAGTGCGCGGACTCCTTCTTTGAACCTCTCCCATCCAATATTGGTTAGTGAACCGACTTCCTCACATCTCTCATACGCTGTTATTTAATATCAAAAGGATTGCATAGAATGGACGAGAGTCTAGGGTTCGAAGGGGCAGACTGTTGATTCTATAAATAATGTTCTAGTCTTAACTTTATGGTTGTTCATTAAGTACTAATAAGTTTCCCAATTTGAATGTCATTGGTTCGATCAATCTTCGTTTACCGTCTAACAGTAGATCAAGGGACCTGTTTGGACGTCGACATCATGCCACTAACTACGAGATGAACTGCACGATTAACCGAATGCAAAGACTTGGGAATCTT